>NW_024962261.1:8876764-9022086 GCF_019238085.1 Lagopus leucura | reverse complement strand
TAGGGATAGGGATAGGGATAGGGATAGGGATAGGGATAGGGATAGGGTAGGGTTAGGTTGGTTTGGCAGATGATTTAGCTCTGACAATTGTCTTACTTTTCTTGCCCTTTATTTCTTCGTAGTTTCCTCTCACGATCTTCCTGTCACTGATTGACTCTACTGAAGATCCAGGGAAATCTAGGCCAGGGCTGTGGAAAGGAAACCGACAAATAAACTGAATCTCCAAGTTTCAATGCAAAACTGTGACTTCTATATTTAAAAAATAAAAATAAAAATAAAAAAAAATTAGGCTGCTGAAGTCTCAGCAAAATGGATGACTGACTTCAAGAACACTTTAAAAGATTTCTTACTGGACTAAGTAGCTGACCCAAGGCTTCCCTTTGTGACCCTTTATTTAACACCAAGGGCATGTTCTGCATCAAAATATAATAGACCTGTCTGTTAAGAGCAGTCTAGGAGGGGAGCCAGGCACACTAGAAAATGCAAGGACAGTGATGTAAACCAGGATGGGCAGAAAAACTGATATTGCAGGCTATGAAGAGGATGAGAGGGAAGGAAGATGCTGAGGAAGGAATGCTCAGACAGACAGGGCTGCTGGTTTGGCACAGTCTGGAATGAGCTGTTTGCAGGGAAGGCAAAAGGTATCTAAATACAAAAGTGGATAAATACTGTGATCTGTATGTAGGTCCACTGCTACAACAGTGAGAGCCAGACTTGGACTTCTGCTCTGTAGGAGTCAGGAGAAGCATCATTTTAGGCGGCTGTAATTCTTTTTCAGCCTCTAGAAACAGAGTGTAGATGACGAATTGCAGACCGTTATAAAGCCAAAGACGAAATCCCTGAAACTTGTTTTTTCCCATTTTTATCTCAAAGCGATAACCTCTTCCATTTATTTCTCTGATGTGACACACTCCACCAGAATATGTGTGAAAGATGGAAGGTAATGAATGGCATTCTGTTCTCACTCATTTATAAAATGTGTCTGCTATTGACTTGAGGCCAAACAGTTACCAGAAGTCAGACTCAGGGTAATTGCACTAAGAGCTCACACTTTGGCATTTAAACTCAGATTTTAGAAAGAAACTTCTGAGTTTTTTGGTACTTCCATTCTCAAAGTTTCTACTTCAGGTCAGCTTTCATGGATTATTAGCCCAGCCTGTCTGAAGAGCAGGCCAACTCAAGAGGTCCACCCGAAACCAGCAGTTTGTTTACCATCATGCTTATATATTTTACTTGTAGAGGAACCACTTCAGGGCTTTCCCAACTTTGTACAAAATGAGTAAAAACAGAAAGCATTTTCAGTACAATTTCTTGAAAAATAACTATCATTACTTTTCAGACGTGTTTAATTTTGCTCTCCCCTAATAAGAATCCATGTCACCAACAGCATATACTGCAGAACTCTGATAGGCACACGTGGGATACGCACCACACAAGAGCTGTATTTTTTGAAAATAAACCTCATCTGTTTTGATAATTATTCAGTTCAAAGCATTTTTTTCTCTTTACTGATTTTCATGTAGTATATTTAATCACAATTTAGAACAAAGTTCTTATTGTTTTCACTGTGACTAGTAGAATTCAAATTAGTTTCCAGTGAAATAGAGGAATATATTCTAAATGTAGATCTATCTTTTTTTTCCAGTTTCTTTCAAATCCTTCTTAAAATATTCATATTAACTGATACTTACTGATTTCTTGAAATTTTCTCTTTATTTTTCGTTACTCATTTGGGGGAAATAATGCTTTCAAAATGTAAAATGTTCTTCATGCTTTTGAAAACACAAAATTGTTTTGTGTGGTCATCAGGCTCTTTGAACTTTGAGTTTTGTAAAATGCATGAAAGATTTTTTCATTTTATTTTTTATAACATTATCTGGATATCTCTTTGATACTCAAATTTATTCTGATCAGCATCATTAACGTAGGAAGAACCCTTTTCTGCAGCATATTTCTGAAAGACTGCACAAATCTAACAACCCAAAAAAAGAAAGGCCTTACTGCTGGAAGTTAAGCAAAAATATTTCACCTTAGACTTCATTTGATTTTACTATCCATGACATCATTGTGCCATGTCAGTTCTTTATACAGAGCTACCACTCACTGATTCAGAATATTCTTCCCCAAATGTGCCTGTTGTAAGCTAGACTGCTTGTATAATCTTTGCTTGCATCCCTACCTAAGATGGAAGATTTTTTGTCTATTCTCAAATTCATTCATTTCTTTTCAGACAGCCCCAAACTGTTTAATTTGAATAACTGCTCTAAGCCTTAGGAACATTAGTAGAAGACAGTGCTTGAAGAAACACTCTCCATTGGTGCATGTAAATAAAACCAGATAAATCATGCAAAAAAACATCAGTGAGGAGAATGACCCACTCTCTGTTTCTCAGCAGGATCACTTTCTCATTTCAATCAAGTCATAAGTGACTGTGGCAGATAAATCCTCATGGCCCGTTTGCCCTTTTCTCTCAAAGCAGACTCCTTGCACAGTAAAATGCAATTTCATCCCACTCGGTGAGTTTCATAAAGGCTATAGAAATTGATGGCACACAGGGTCAATTGCTACCGTGCTGAGAGAGTAAAAGATTGCACAGAAACTGTAACTGAGCCCAACACCAGCATACTACCAAGCCAAGACTTGTATTTAATCAGTTTTAAGTCAAACCCCTTGCATATTTCATTGGTCGACATTGGTTTCTTTGAGTCATTACTACCATGACTTTGTGACTTCAGGTAACAAAAAAACAAGGTTTTGGTGGAATGAAGCAAGATGTGTTGGGTAAATTGAGAGTGCTAATTAGTGTACTCTCCAAACCAAATGCAACTGCTACAGCAGCATTCATCATTCAGGCTTTTTATTGTCCTGCTGACCAAGGTTAAATAAAGCAGACAGCTGACATGAGCTTCTGATTCAACAGGGAAGTTGAAAAAGATAGTAAATCAGCCTTGTTTGGCTGTAACAGAATACCTCAAAGAAAGTGAAAATCACTCTTTTTGCCTTGAGATACTCAAATACTGTCTTGTCTGCATTGACCTTGAAATATTTTCCACTGAGGAAATGCATACTGTGGAAGACAGCACTTATACAGGCCAGGCTTAGGCTAGAATTGCTTTTATTATTTTACCTTCACAAGCCTCCATCCTGTGGACCTTACTGAATGTGTAGTGGTGCAAATGGGCAGGGGAGAATTGTGGAGAGGACGGAGAGATGTGCTTGTGCCATTAGCACTTGTGGCAGAAGTTGTTGGCACATCAGGGCACCTGCCACAGGGCCATAGCCATGAGGCTACAGCCATGAGGCCTGTAAATGTCAGGGGCTGGCACTTGACTCCTTTCCTCCACGTGCCCCTCAGCCCCAGGGAAAATCAGCCCATGTCTTTGGTCCTGTGGAAAGGCTCAACATAGTCTAAATATACCTCAGATCGGGAAAAATGAGTTGTTTCTGAAATTGTCACCACTTCCCATGGCTAGTGGTGGATATTTCACTCTGGGTACAGCAGCAGATTGCGCCATTTCTCAGACTTCAATAAAATGCTGTCGCAGTGCTACCAGCATGCAATGTTAGCATAATCCCTACAGCATTTTGTTTCTTTCTTCAAGCTACATTTTAGCTTTCACATGAAAGGGAGAAAGCCTAATGTCTTAGTTTGCAATTCTGCATAGGCTAAAAGGCTGGGAAACAAGAAACCAGCAAAAACACTGAGTATACGAGCAGAATGTTTTACATTCTGCTGTTCTCTTTCTAAAATTATCTTGGAATTCTGAGCGGTTGACTCAGGGCTCTTGAGTGTCATAACCCATGATTCTTCTTGCTTTGGCTCATGCTGCAGGACAATATTTTAAAATAAATGCTAAGCCTACAACTTCCATAAATTCAGAAGAGCTCTCGCACTGCTTCTGTCAAATATTTGCCTAATACTTTTACCATGAGCACTTGATATCTTTCTCTCTCACTGTTTTGTACTAAATGATTGCCTTGTTCTGGGGACCTTCAGGAATTTGTCTTCAGATCAAAAGTGGAAAAGACTGACACATCTGCCCAAAAAACGTGGCGTGTGAAACACATTCTACTAGGTAGAATCTACATCTAGCTTCATCAGGCTAGCTTGTACAATCCTCTTCCAGTCTCTTGGTTGTCATTTGGACTTCATTAATTTTTTTAGCTGAGATGTTTTGCTATTAGACTAACAATATGATAGGGATCTCTTCTGTGGGACTGTGGATGGCAGTTTCCACAGACAGGACAGACAGGAGGCCTTTACTTAGCAATTTCTCTTTTGTGGAGCATCCTGCAGAAAATCTTGGTTTTCAAGATGCAGAATTTACCTTTGTTCTTTGGTATCCTCGATGTTTTCTGGTATCACCAGCTCTGTGTAACTTCTTGATTTTTACATGTCCCTGCATTTCTGGCTAGTGTTCTCCTTGACATTAGTACACAGTAGCATCTGTTCTCTCTTTACAGTAATAGAAACAATTGATATAAACAAAAAGCCCCTTCTTAGCTGAAGAGTGAGGACCAAGAATGGCACTGGTTTAGCAAGAATTATTTATATTGAAAAGACAGCTTCAATAGGGTGAGATTTTATTCGTCGTATTTTTTTCCTTATATGACTAGAAGGACAATAAGTGACTATATGTGCAGTATTGCCACATATCCTCTCTCAATGAAACAAAGAAGTTGGCTTTCTGCTGAAAGTAATATGTGCACCTGAAGCTTTCCTTCGATCTGACATTGCCTCTTGCAAAGAGGGTGACTCCCACTCAGGGAGCTGGACCTTTTCTCATTCCTACAGATCCATTGCATTTGTAGGTCTGTGTCTGCACAAATACATGAGTATGCCAGTGACTCCATTAGCACAGCAATCTGATGGCATTTCATTATAAATCTGATTTTTGACAGATTTATAACCAGACTGTAGAAATTAACTGCTGGAGGAAATGTGCCATTTAGTCTCAACATGAACACATTTTATTTTTCTACATGTTGTGTTTTTTCATACCAGACTTTTTTAGTGAGTAGAAAAATAACATTATGCTTGTTTTAATGTAGTTCTCTTAAAGTGAAAACAACAACAACAACAACATTTTCATAAACATTTCAAAACTGTCTGACACAATCACGTGTTTATCACATAGTCCTCTATGACATTTTTTGAGATCAGGTACCAATTAAATGACAGTCAGTATATCAGCACATTAACATACAACTTCAGTGAAGAAATAGCAGATGAATAAAATAAGGTTAGCAGGTAAATAAAATAAAGTGCCACATAAACCAGTGCTGTTGATAGATGGAAGGCAGCCCTTCCTACTGCAACAAATATACTGCTGTTTATTTTTATAAGACTGAGCAGATAGCAGATATTAAGGACAGCACCCAATGATTCCACAGTAATCTGTGGTTTTGCCATGGCACTTGGCCAGTGAGCCCAAGGTGAAGTGCTGTACACCTCTCACCGTAGATGGAGAGGCTCATGAGGAAACACTAACTCTCCTACTCTGTCAGATAGGACTTGTGCAACGTGACACAACAGTAGCTCAGTACCTGCCTCAGAGAAGCCATGAAATTAGATTATTGTTAATAATCTTTTCAGTCTCCAAGTTAATCCACTTCAAAACCCCTCACTATCAATACAAGTAGGGTCTGTTTTGATGGAACAAGGGGAAATGGTTTCAAAGGAAACTAGGGGATAGTTGGGTCAGATATAAGGAAGAAGTTTTTTACAATAAGGATGGTGGGGACTGTTGAGGAACTGAGGCTGGACCTGCCTTTCATGAACCTATGCTTCCTAGGCCTGATCCCCTGGCATATGCCATGTGATCTCCCTCAAGACAGGCAGTCAGTCAGACTGGATGATCTTAGAGGTCGTTTCCAACCTTGGTGATTCTATAATTCTGTGATTCTATACTATGAGGCACTGGCACAGGTTGTCCAGACAGGTGATGGATGCCACCCCCCCAGAGACCTTCAAGGTCAGGCTGGATGGGGTTCTGACGACGTGATCTAGATGTAGGTGTCCCTGTTCACTGCAGAGAAGTTGGATTAAATGGCCTTTAAGGATTCCTTCCACCTCAAACTATTCTATGATTCTATGATTCTATGTAAACTGAAAGGCAGTGTTGCTGGAAGTAGTTGAGCTGTCGTGAAAGCTAGATATTGATGGAGATCCTGCCTAGACTCTGTCTTCCAGACCATTGCTGTGCTTGTGAGCTAGCCTGCTTCCACAGCCATTCAGAGAGGTCCTGGGCAGAGGTGGCAGTAATTACAGGTAGCTTATACTGGGTCAGGCTGAGTTAGTGGCCAATAATGCTGTGGCTCCTTTGAAATCTATTGGAGTTAGTCTCACTTAGACCTACAGCCTGCAGTTCAGCAAATAAGTAGATAAACAAATAAATACATTCCTATATGGAACTAGTTTGCTGTAGAAAGTACTTTCTTTGATAGGAATCTCAAGTGCTTTGACAGTTAGCAATAAAAGTACCCTACTTGCAGAGTCTAAAGGATCTCAGTGTATGCAAAGCACCTTCTAACTTTGTTCTCTACCACTGTCCTATGGAGAGAGAAATTCCAAGCAGGAAAATGTGAAGTCTGCGTTTTTCAGAAAAGGCAGTCCCATGACTGTGTTGGCGGATAGCAGAGTGAAAATTGCTTGTGCACCACCCACAGAAGATTTTTCTCCTTGGTCTCAGTGAGTAACTCTGTAACAGACCAGGAAGCTGACTTCTCCAGCAAAACCCAGCAGCTCTTTCTAACAGTTTTTCAGCACTTTTCAAATGGAATAGTTGCTGATTGTATCTCAGAACTTGTTTTGATTTGTAAAGCACCTCAAAAAAAAAAAAAAAAATCGGAGGCACTTGGAAATCTCTGCTGGAATACAAATATCAAAGTAATCTGACAAATACATTCAAGCTTCAGTGCATTAAGAAGGAGAGTGTCTGTGATAAGTGCTATACTTATCTCCCATACTTGCCTGGCCTATTGGATGACTTTTCTAGTAATGCTTTCTTATTATAGATGTCTAAGAGATACTTGGCAACTTGTGAGAAATCTTTCGCGTTTTTCAGAGAGAAGTTGCCTTTGCCATATCTTTCACTCAGAAATGGAGGTATATTTCTACCCCGATCTGTATTTCAAAGAGTATATACCAAAAGCTCTTGTTACATGGGAAGGGCTAATCCCTGCTATTTTGCTGTTCCTCACCTGAATCCTGAAGTGGATTAAAGAGAGCAGGTTAAAGAGACTGAGATGTTACTCCTCAGGGCTATCATATCCCTTATGAAGCAAAGAGCCACTGAAGGAGAGTATTAGGTGATTTGGACTTGGAAGGAGTAGAGGGCATACTCTTAATGGCTCTGCAGATAGGCTTCAAAATCAATTAAAGCATGTTTAATTCTGGAATCAGTAAACTAGTAAATGTTTTTCTCTGCAGAGTATGCAACAGAAGATAGATCAATGCCTGCTTGAACATTCGGGCTGGACTTTCAGAAATACTCCGGCAAAGGCTGCAGACACAGATCGCTTTTGCAGACCTGGGACATTTTAGTGGACAATTTTTTCTTTTAACCAGTTCAAACACTTAAGGCACTGTGCTGAAATTCATTCTTTTTCAGTAAAACTTTTTAAAGATATCAAGAAAAAGCATGGAAGCTGATGTGACTTTAAATTAAGCAGGTGCTTGGGTGCTCTCTTGAATTTGAGCATACATGCTCAGTTTTAAGCAAAATCTTGCTGAAATACTTTCCTGAAGTAGGGTTCCAGGCAATATAGGATTATCAAATTAACTTTGCATAAAATATCATTTGTGCTTGAAAGCTTGCTGGATTCTTTTCATAAGCTGTTGAATATTCTTTACAGTCCCTGAATTTCTGTGAGAGACAGAGTACTTATCTGCAGAGGTATAATTGTAGCACTTGGAATTAATAAGAAAAATCTTTATAGAGAAAAGAGGAACAAGAACAGATTTTGACTCACTATATTATAATGGGATTTAAGTATTTCGATATTCAAGGTGATAAGGAAATAAATATGTCAGCATTGCTACGTACTATCAAATCAGGACAAACTTCATGGTGACAGGTGGAACCTGTAATACAGTCTTCTGCCACAGTAACTGTCAGGAGTGGGTAGACAGCTCTGCTACTTGAACTAACTAGTGAAAGTTAGATCTTTTATTTTAGTGATTGAATGTGAGTTGTAGCCTTAGTGAACTCCATGGCTGACATGCAAGGATAGTGTCAAATGTTGGCTAAAGAAGGGAAAAATCCAGATTTTGCATTGCAAGGCCATGCAAAACCTATAGTTAGATTTGGACAGCTGAAAGGCCCTAGGACAACTTAAGGATTCCTGCACAGTTCCTTGAAGGGAAGTGATCTGTCTTAATAATCATGATAGTCTTTGTGTCTGTCTTTTTGGTTTGCCAAAGTTCTTCATTTTTTTTTATTAAAAATCTTCTTTACTTAAAAGCAGTGTGTACAGTTGTTTGGTCTAAGCAGAAATTATGTTCTTCATATCTTCATATGAATGTCACTACTGTGTATAGCATTTAAGACTTCAGAAAAGAGCCAAGATTCCCTGGTTTACTAGTTAAAGTCCAGTTCATTTTCCTACCAGCTTCTCTATTAGGTCAGTACCTCTGTATCTTATTCTTCATGATGTATGAAATAATCTGCTTATTTGGGAAGGAGAGGTGGCAGCCATTTTTCCACCAGCTCAGTTTACCACCCTGACTGATCTCTCACAGGTGAACGCTTCCAACTCATAAGATAGGAGAAATATTGCTCCAAACTCACAACATTTTCATGGAGTTATTTGATTTTCTAGGAATTACTGCTGTCATGGATGATGCAGGAGTTTCCACAGAATATGAATTAATATGTGAGAATGTATGTGTTTGTTTCGCTTATACCCCTTACAAACAGGGTCTCAGTGTGAGGCACAGAACAGGCACTGCATGCCTGAGGATGTTCATGAAGTTGTCCTGAATTTCTAGCCCAATGCGTTACTTACCTAACCTTGCTGCACAGAGACCATGCAGAAGCGCAGCGTGCAGCCTCTGAAGCAACACAAGCCAGGACTATTTTACTATGGCTAGTTGGCCACCCAGGCTTTTCCTCATTGTGGGATGCTCTCCAGTGCAGCAAAGGCCACCACATAAGATAAAGTTTGTTTATCATTCAGTTCAACAGTTACATTCAGTCCCTTATCTGCCATCTCCTTTAATCTAAGGTCTGTGAGTTTTCAGACGCTCTCATTCATTCCTGGCATTTTCAGGGATATTCAAGAGTTCCCCAATAGCAAAGGCTTTCCCCTGTCTGTCTGTCAGTTAATCATTCCTGGTTTTAGGCCTGTTTTCCTCTGTGTCCTCTTTCCATTTCATGCTGCCTATTCCTGCCACACACGTATTTTCCCCTCAGCCCCCTAGCCTGTCAGTGCCTCCTGTTTTGCCACTTCTGTCTGCCCTCTCTGGGTGGGAAATGTTTTCCACAGGCCCTTCCAAACCTCTTGCAGACCCTTATTGCATTGCCCAAAGGTGGAAGTTGACATCCTTCATGGCAGTGGAAAAGCATGCTTTGTCTGGGAGCCTAGTTTTAACCAGGTCTCTCTTTGCACCTTTGTACCTTTGTTCTCTTACACAATCCACATTCCCTTCCCTTTCCTAAAAAAAAAAAAAAAAAAAAAGGAATGCAGTGTACACATGCACTTGCTAGGAGGGATGAACTTGCATCCCACCCAATGCTTTGTTCAGAGCAGTAATTCTGTTACCTCACAGATGGCTTGTGAGTTGTGTGTGTCTCTGTCCATCTTTTCTCCCATCTCATAATGACATGAAGCAAACAAAGACTTTTCCTTGTCAGGCTGCCTTTAGCATGTGTGCATGTGTCACCTCTCGACCCTCTGTGGTGAGCCAGACACTGTGCAGGTCTTACCGTCATCACAAGCCTGCCAACTAGGTCAGTCTGCTGGCCTATCAGGAAGGAAGTGATCTGGTGCAGTGAAATAAGTGTCTGCCTTTTGTTTTTCTGGTTTTTGGGTTTTTTGTTGTTGTTGTTGGGAAGGTTTTTTTTTGTTTTTTGTTTTTTGTTTTTTTGTTTTTTGTTTTGCTTTGTTTTGTTTTGCTAAGCTTGGATTCATGAGGGGAAGCCACTGCTGAATGCAATTCAGGACTCACAGAGAGAAGAAGGACATACTGCTGTGGTTCAGCAAGAGTTTATATACTCTCAGCCTTTCCTGAAGTTTCTATCTTGCAGACCCAGCAATTTCCTGTTTCCTTCTTGCTGGTTCTGATCTTTATAGAGATAGTGCCGGAGTAAGAAAGCATTGTCTGAAGCCCAGAGAGCAATTCCCCTAACCTATAAGTGCTCAGTTCCAGCTTCTGGCAAAATAGCAGGCTTCTTGAATGATCTCATGTAAAGGTCCCAAGAATCTGTTTTAATGCATGTTGTTTCTGAGGACTGGGGCTAAAAAAATTAATAACCGGGTTCAACAGACAGTTTATTACAGCCAATGTATTACATCACCAAAGCAATGTGAAAAATTCTGAGCAGCCTTATGAAATGGACCAGAAATGCCTCCAATAGAGTTTGGAATTTTTTTCCTGAGTTTCTTTCATAGGTGTTGGTGGTTTTCTAACCCTTTGATATGTTCAGAGCTACATGGGTGCAGCTCCAGCTCTGGAACCAGAGGATCAACATAAAAGAACAAACACAACCATCTGCTCACTTGGTAAAAAAGTTCTGCTCTGTACAGACAGAAGCCAGTTTTCAACTGCTCTCAGTTTTTGGTTTCTGTCCTCCTTGAAGGCACCTGTGTATTTTTTGCTACCCACGTTTTTCTGGAACCAGCAGTTTTCCTTATTCAGTGCAATACAGAAAGGCAGAGCTTTTCTGCAGATGCAACTACCTCTCTGTACTTTGCAAGTCAAGATCATCAAGGATGTTGAAGAGGCCTAGTCCTCAGTGGGAAGAAAAGTAGATTGTTTCACTGAGACACAGAGGGATTAAGTGCTACAGCCAAAGTTATATGGGAAATCAATCTGCCCTGCAGATCAGGGCTGAACACTTTTAAACTGCCCGTCAGCAAGTCAAGGGGGAAATGGACTGTGTTTTTAAAGGAATGAATGACCTTCAAGTGAGGGAATGTGGATTAGTAAAGCTGCCTTTCTTATGGGGTCATACATTTTGTCATCCTAATGCTAGTTTGCATGCTCTACTGTGTGCATTCTAACTTACCTTTCTTCCTTCCCTCTGTCTCTTCCTCACTCCATCGCAGATGCCTTCCTCTTTCGTTGCTATGAACTACAAGTAGGCTTTGCTCTACTCTTAGTTTCAGAAAAGAGGAACAAGCAGAAGTATGTTTTATTCCTGCCTGGTATTCTGCTCTTTTTTTGTTCATGAGACTGGAAGGGCTTCTGTCTGCAGTCCACTGAGGTGGCGCATTTATATGTAGGCTTCCAGTAAGAATGGCAAACATTCCTTTGCAGATGACACTTGACTTTGTCTACCTTTGGTCATAAGGATCTCATTTATCACCTTGTGGGGCTTTGAGTATGTCCTCTGACATACCAGCTTTGCAGAAAGTCAATTCAAGGAGGCATGGATTCTATTCTGTTTAGGTTGCAAAGCTGTTCCCTCTCAGTCTGTGCTCAGAGATCCCTTAGGACTCCTTCCAGAATCTAAAACTGGGAGTCCACTGATATAGCCGCTGTATTTCAGAGGGGGTCTTTGGAAAGCAAGATAGAGAATGTATTTATCTGTTTCAGAACAGAATCGGGTCAGAGATCCCCCAGGTAAGCTCAGAATTGTGTGATGTCTGCCTGATGTGAAATAATCCTAAATTAGTTGTACAGCAGTAGTTCATGTTTCAGAGTACTTTTTAAAAGATGCTATAGCTGTTTCTCTTTTTCTTAAAAGCTTTGGGCAGTTCTCTTAGGTTGAAGCAGATCTCATTATTCTTCGCTGCAATGTGAATATTTGTATTAGCAGAGACTTTATTCAAACTGCCTGCAGTTGCTTTTTAAGGATGGCATTTCTGCATTTAGGAAAAAAAAAAGAAGAGAGAGAGAGAGAATGCACTGCTTTTAGATGTTAACTTACGCATGACATTTTCAAATTTCACTCTAGCATGTAATTTATCCTTTCAGTGTAAGTTAGGGGTTTGGTAGAGAACAGCAGAATGTACCAGCTTTGCTAGTTTTTACATGTGTAGCTGAAGGAAGCATTACAGAAGAGAAAGGAGGTATGAATTTTGGCTAGGTGGTCTAGCCAAAAAGAACAATGCAGAGATACGTGGTCTGCAGCTGTGCTTTACCTCACCCCTGCAGGTCATTCCCAATATACATCCTCCAAGCCCCTGTCTGCTACAGAACTATGGAAATGCAGTGTTTTAGGACTAGTTATGGGCTCTATGAAATGGGTTCTGATGAACACCTGCTCCCAGACACCACATTTCTTCCGTTATGTGGCTTTCAGTGAAAACCAAAACCACAGTTAGTGTTTCTTGTTTAATTTGCAATATAGGCTTGTAGTGAATACACTGAATACTGGCTTTATGCCATAAAAACTATGCATTCTTTGCAAAGAAAAACTAATACTAGAATTAACTCTCACTGGGGACTTTTTTCCTCCCCTCATCTTATGCAGTTATGAAGCTCAGGAAGATTGGGACTATGGTGCTAGTGGATCAGTAATGCAGAGTAAATTATTGTGCAAGATTTATACGACAGTTTTGAACATGTGATGCCAAAAATGAAGGGTAGAGGCTCTCCTCACAAATATGTGTAAAGCCTTTGTATCATGGGATTTTCTGAGAGCTGCAGATTATTCCCATCTCTTGTAATCGGTTCAGAGCAATTGCTGTTATCCCAAGCTCACTGACATCAGCTGGGAAATAACTGTTACTTTGAAACTCCACGGTGATCTGAAGATGACTGAACTTCTGCTTAAAGAAAAGCTGTAAGCAAGACAACGAAAACAATTATAGATAGCTACAAGCCCACTTGCTGCTATATCTACCTTCATAATTCAATTTCAAACATTCCATTAGCCAGCAGCATAGCAATATGGTTTTTTGGCAGAAACACTGCAGACAGTATTGTGGTTTTTTTCTTCCCAAATCAATGCATTAGCTTTCCAAGTTGAAGGACATCCTCAGAGTGTTTGTCTCTCTAATATTTTAATGAAGTGAAAGGACGTAGTTAAGCATATGCTGTGAGTAGGGATAAGCTTAAAAATGAGTTTACCTGTTACAACCATGTTTCTTACCATGCAGATGGAATTCACTCACCCAGGTTTCATCATACCTGTGTTCATGTTATGCCATATTGCGTCATGTCAGACATCTCCTCTTGAGCTGGTAATGTAGGGTTCTTCTAAGCCAGTGAAGAAGGAGAGGCTCCTCCACAAAATAAATTACCCATCCTAAGATTTGTGTCAAGGATGTGGTCGACCCACGGATGTAAGGCATAGACAACCCTTCACCACTGAGCTGATGGCAATGTGTTGGCCAGCCTTTGTCAACAAAGTCCTGTTCAACCCAGGCTAGTTGAAAGAGTATCAGACTACTTTTAAAACATGACCCCTTTTCCTGCTTGTAAACAAGGTATAAATTTATCCTGGTCTGAAAGGTTATTCATCATGCTTCGAGGAGCCAGGAAAAAGGAATGTGTTATTCTGAGGAATTAGTAGTTCATGCTTGCATTTCATTAGGCCCCAGTCTAGATGTGGATCTAGTGAGATATGACACAGTGTGTGGCTGCAGTGAGGAGAAGCAGAGAGAGCTTGAGTTTTGGAAGGACTCTTCTTGGAGCCCTGTCAGCCTGTTGGAGGAAAACACCCCGTACAAACAGGGCATCGTAGAAAACATAAAAGGACACTGGCATACTGGTGATGGATGGCAAAGTAGAGAAAAGGCATGAGAGGCAATGTCTGTACAGGCAGACAGGATTTTGATGGAGCAATAACAAGGAATTTAAATATATCAGAAACTCGTATCTCATTGAAACAAGATAGCTAAACCATTCAAGAGATGGTGCCATTCACAGTGGCCCATTCTCCCAAATGCTGAGTTCCAAAAATGCAGTTTACCTTGGAAGATAATGAGAAATGCATGAAAAACAAATGTGACAGGGACTAATTCATCTTTATTCTTAGAAATTACTCAAAATGCATAAGTGGTGCTTGCTAATAGCTGATCTACTAAAAGCATGTTTTCTTTGGATTCTGTGTTTGAGGCAAATGGTAGAAAGTCATGCATCATGCAGTATAAACATGCCCCTCGGGTGCTTTTGTGTTGGAAAATGCTTTGACTATCACACAACTTTCGTGTAGGCATTTGCAGCTTTCTAGTCAGCTCCTGTGGAATCAGTCAGTAGATGAAACCATCGTTTCACCGCGGGGCAGAAGCTATATTTGAGAAATAAAAATACTAGGATTTGTCTAACACTGTAAGAAAATTTCTTCATTCCATAAGTCTGGACTCAGATAAACAAAGACCATACAGAAATCACCTCCACCTTTAATAGATGGCAGATGGTGACATCAGTTAGTTTCAGCCATTTAAAAATTAGGGAAAATTCTCAAGGCTTTAAGCTTGCTCTGCAGTCAGTGTGGAGAGATAGACACAATAACGGGGTTTTATCCCACCTGCTGGGGGGATAAGGTGAGTGGCTTTGTGTGAGCTGTGGAGAGAGCCTTACCTCTAAATTGTGAATCAAGTGAAGTCAGTCAAACCTAAATGACTTGCCACAAGCCACATAACCTATCGTGGTGTGTTACTGAGTTGGGAAATGACCAACATCCATATAGAAGCTCTAAATACTACCCCCTTTTGGTAGCATTTGGGGTAAAACATATCCAAATTATAGTGTTACTGCTCCAGAGATAGTGACTTGGTTGTCTGCAGCAGCAGCCTAGCAGATGCATGCCTGACTTATGTTTAACCATGCTCACAGAAGCAATTTTGCTTTAATGTTGGGACATGGCTTTAATGAACTATTGAAGTATAGTAAAGTATCCACTTGAACTATTCACACAATTTAAATAACTGGATGTAAGTCATACAGCCTAATTTAATAAAGTATACCTGAGTGTTGCAGAAATAAAAGGTTGTTTGATGGACTGGATCTAGAGAAATACTGCCTTCCCCACAGGCTGTGTGTGGGATACCTCCCTGAGGTATGCATTTGAACTCCGCTTTGTGCGTTAATCAGCGAAAAATGGTGTCTAATACTTGTAGGAGCAGTAGATAAAAGAGTTCACTGACAGGTCAGATCCACACTGGACTTACCTCTTCCCTCACGTACAAATATACTTACCAGACAGTAGGAAAGTTTAAGCCATTCTGATCTGTATTTTCTCTCTTGTCTTTTCCAGCCACTTCCACATCTACAACCGGGACAAGTCATCTCACAAAATGTGACATAAAGCAGAAAGCCTTCTGTGTAAATGGGGGAGAGTGTTACATGGTTAAAGACCTCCCAAACCCTCCACGATACTTATGCAGGTAAGATACCCTGTTTTCTTATTTTGGTGGAGCCTTCAGGTTCTATAAATACTTTTTCTTTAAAGGTGCACCTGAAAAATTTCTTCTCTTAGACTTGTTTCATGAGGTATTTCTTCATCCTAAGTATCTGGATATGAGGCATGTGAGAGGCTAACCAAGTAATCTTTCCATGGGTTAAAAGGCACAGCAAACCTTATTGGTGTATACATGGCATGAAATGGCACAATTTAAGCTATAACATTAGATATAATGAAAAGATGCTGTAAACTAAATACACTACGAAGTCAAAAAATATGTGTTGAGAACTGCGTCACATAAGTACCCTTGCTACAGGACTAATGGTGATTTATGTTTATTGTCTGCTATAATAACTGAACATTTTCTGATGAGAATGTATTCTCAATTGGAGTTTTCACTGTTGTGTCAAATGCATAGAAAGAAAAGAACGTTACGGCAGTTTGTGGAGGTTACTACTTCATGTGTGGATTTTGATTCAAGAAAGCTTAGGAACATAAGCTGTATGTGCTTGTGCATTTCTTCTCAAGGCCTAGCCTACTCTGCAAAAGGCTGTTGCAGTATCCATTAATTTGGAAAGATTCTATTGAGAAGTACAGTGCTGGAGTACACTTCCTGCCCGGTAGCACATCATGTAGCATTTACTTGTGGAGATAAATCAGTCTTAGCAAGTTACTGCTTCTCTCTGACTTCAGAGGGAAATCAGCATTTAATACCTTAGGCCTATCAGGACTGACTGGAAAGTGGGCACTTGTGTGAAGATATTGCAGCTTTTCAGACAGACAACAGACAGCTTTCAGTAGAATCTGTTGTCTGCTGTAACTGCACAGAATTGCAGATATCTTTGACTAAAAATCAAATGACAGTATTTGGAAAGAAGGTTTCGATGGGTGAGTTACCAGAAGTCTATGATGCTTTCATTAGATGAGAAAGGCATAGGTTGAATGGCACTGTTGTTAATTTGAAAAATAATAATAATCCACAATGTTTGCTTCACATGCAAGTTTTCGTTTGTTTTATAGATTGATGTTTTCTGGACCTTCTGAGCTTTGTTTTGCTTTGGGTTTCATGGATTGCACCATTGCTGAAAGTGATGAATATTTCACTGATTTTAGAATAGTTTTTAGCTAAAGTGAATATGGAACAGTTACTGGCTCTGGTGGGCTGGATAGCAGAGAGAAAAAAAGGTTGCGTTAATGTACTCTTGATCATGTTGCATCAACAGAACAAGATGATGTGGCTCTTCTGGGTATGTACTAGAGCCTACCTGTTTGTTTCTACTTTCTGTATTGATACCACTCAGAAAATCCAGGGCAGCAGAGCTCAACATCTACCAGATTTGCTACTAATTAGCATTATCTTGACCGTTTCAGAGCTATACAATTTTCAGACGTTTGGGAAAGTTTTTTGGTGTCTTGTTTTTCTTCTTAATATATAGCCAGAGATCTGTCTGTGCTTGTTATATGATATAGGTTGGCTAAATTTTTCTCAAATAATGTCTTAGAGGCATTTCAATGGAGAGAGGATTTTCTCCCTGTTGTACACAAGAAATAAGCCTTAATTCTGGGTTTGGAGTTGAAAGAAAAGGCAATTCCTAAATTTGGCAGATGTGCCTCTCTCTGGGTGGCCCAAGGCCTATTTGGAAAAAGCAATCAGAGCTGTAAAATCAGAAGGGGTGAATCTCATTTATAGTAAAACAGTGGAATGAGATTCTTATCCTGAGGACAGTTAGGGCCGCTGCTATTTTGCTGGCATTTTGCTATGCCCTCTAATAATTGCCAGAACTGAAACTTTATGCTGTGTAGCGAAACAGGATGCAATGCTGCAATACAAGAAATGGAAGTGTGAGTATTTGAAAGTGGGAGTACTGGGAAACTGAAGAGACGAAATACGGTTCTCTTCTTGTTTCACTGAAAATACAGATGTCTACTTTTAATTCCAGTATTCCAGTGTTAATTAAAATAAGTATCTATCCAGTACACATTGCCTTCATTGTTCTGAGAAAATAAATCTTCCCTCAGAACATGCCTGTGGAAACAGAATGCTTGAAATATGGTACTTGCTCTTCATATTTCTGCCTCAGTAGCAAGTTCACATTTTTCCATATGGTCCATCTGTTGAGAGCAAAAACAAAATTTCTAAAGCATGAGCCATATCATTCTAAATTGGTTTTATCCCTAACCAAAAAAACATGACTCAGAATCACAACAACCACGGAATTTTCCAAGTGATATCTCTGGTTTTGTAAACTTTCCTATTCTATTTTTAAAAAATGGACATCCTAAGTCCTACTTCTCTTAGAGTCTAGACCTATGTATTCAAAAAATACCTGTAGTAAAATATGTGTACAGTGATCCAGTATGAATTAGATCTGATCTCATGGATACTGATGTGAGCTTCAAGGAAATTCAACGCATTTAAGAGATAGATAGGTGAAATAATAAATGTGTAGAGACTTAATAATGCTTTATACAGCTACATCTCTGGTTACAAATGTTTCCTATATTTATTAACATTATGATCCCAGGCTGAACAAAGCAATCCCAAAATATGAAATATGATAAAATAAGCTTTGAGGCTTATTAATGTATAAAACTTTCAGATGTTTCGTAGGAACACAAGTCACGTTTTGAAAATGGTTCAGACTTGGAAGCCTGAATGTTACTGGTGTTGCTGAGGTTCTTTCATCGTTTCTGTCCAGCTGGAAGTGTGTCCTCCAGTCTTCTGAGGACAAACAATGAGACGGCTTCTTCTGTAAATGTAAAATTAAGACCAGAGTTCCCAGCATTTACTTCTTATCTGAAGAAAAACATATATGAATATACTATTGGTTATGCCTTCAGGGTGTTCTTTTGAAGATTTCTCCCATGAAGTCCTCGCTGGTCTGACTAATTGATTCCTTACTAGCAGAGATCATCTTTTCTACTGCTTTTTCTATTGATGAAGAAATTAATTTACTTCCTGATTTCACTGGATGAAAATAATGTTTCGTGATAATGCTGCTGTATGTCTTAACAGCAAAGGAGTACATTACGTGTTTGTTCATGATGTAGCCGATTGCTGTACTCATATTCATGCAAAGGCTTTGATGGAGTTGACATGAAGTTCTTGAAAATGCAAAAAGAGAAAAATTGTTTCAATGATGCTAACAAAAATTCTGAAGTCACTCATTTAAAAATACAATGGAAGTACTAGTTTTGATATAAACTATGAAACAGACTACTAAATGCATCTTGAAAAACCACATTCCTACAGTGCATTTGCTTATAGGCAGCCAGTGAAACAGAAACACTAAGTTCTGACCCATTTAGCCTTTACCCTCCTGCCAGAAAAATGCTGATGAAATGTGTTTGATGTATTCCTTTTAAATGCTTAATATAGAGGAAAAGAAAAATTATTTTAATCTACTTGCGGCACCACCCACTTTTACCATAAATCAGCAGTCTCAGTAGCTTGATACAGGCCCAAAAACAAACCCAGCTAGCAGCCAGAAGTAATCTTGAGATTTTTAATCAGCTGCATGTTCATTGGAGTTTTGTAGGTTTGGGCCTGGAGAAGAAGATGGAGATGTCACTTTGAAATAAATGTCAATTTATGTGCAAATGCCAGCTATCAAGGACAAGTATTGAATTAAATGTGCAAAATAAAATAATGGAAATTAAGGTGATAGAACGTTTTCACTCTTTTTCAGTAACACAGATCAAAATGTAGTCTTTTGTTGTGCCCAGCAGTATTTATTTCTCATGATAGAATTACCTTTGTTGCATTTTTCTCATCTGAATACATCTGTGGAGACTTGGATCTCTCTATACTGAATGCTTATAAGAAGATCTTGGCTCTGAGGATAATAAATGTCCTTCCTTAACAAGCCAGTGCATCATTACAGCAAATCATCTCCAAATAATCATCTACAGATCTCCAATTTTTTTTATCATACCAAGGTTATTCCTGCATTGTTTATTGAACAAGAAACTAGTGATAATGCCTGACACTGATCACCTGCCATAGTGCTTTTGTGGAGTCCTATCTGTACAATATCTTGACTCTTAGGACTAGAGGAAACTGTTGAAGATAAAGCCTAAAAAAATAAGCCTGCCCTCAGTGGACAGGAAGATCTGATGGATGGAAGAGGCAAAGGATCATTCTGAACAACTTTCATTTGCAAATAAGAGGCCCCTGGAAAGTAAATGATGAGGTAGCTTGAAATGGAAGCTAGCAGCTGATCAGCAGCAACAGAAGAAGAAGATTCTTGCACCATGGCAAAACTCATGGAGATTCTCAGAAAGATGGACAACACAAGTTGAGATGGATTCGAAGAAGTAGGTAGTGGATCAATTAAGACTATACACAAAGTAAAAGTGCATTGAAGAGGAAAGGAGGAAGACTGAAGTTCTTATATGTTTAATGTGGTGGAGAGTCATTCAGATTTATATAAAAAGTGCAGTAGCTTGGATTGGTATGCTAATATTTTGAAGGAAAACTGCTGAGCTCCACCACAGAATCAAGAATAAAGAAAGGTGAAGTAAGAATTGACAGCTGTTAGCAGAAGGAAAGATTAAAAAAATACTGAAGATAAATTCATTCTTTATAGACTTCACCCACAGTGAAGTCTTCCACAGAAGACCATATGAACTGAAAGGGTGGGCAGCTATGGAGCTCCAGATTTTCTGACCAGACTGACTCATTCTACATATATCAGCCATGTTAAAAATACTTTTGCCTTTGGGTTTCAGGTTCTCCTCCCCTTTTTTTTTTCTTTTTCTTTTTCTTTTTTTTTTTTTGCTTTTCATGATTGCTGTTTTATCTAGTCTCCTTTTAAGGAAACTACTCGAAGACACAACATCTCATTACAGAAATAGGGAAATCATAGTATTTTCATAGATTCTGTGTGACTGCAACAGTGTAAATTGCCGCTGTACACTGTATTGCAAAGTTTAAAATATCCAGTCCCTTCATGAGGTGGAATAAACAGTGAGTGACAAACACTTCTGCTAGGCCTAATTCTTCCTTCTCTTTTGAAACAAACAAAAAGACTTCCTGTGATTTTCTGTGGTGGATTTTTACTCTGAATTTTGTGAAGTATTGTCTTCGGAAAGATTACTCCTTCTTTCCCCTTTTCTGATCATTATTCACTAACACCTAACCAGGAAGTCACTTAGTAGTGCTCTACCGTCTCCGTAGGCCAGCAGATGTCAGTCTGTTAGTGCAGTGCTTTTGGTGTACTATTGCTTATCACATTTTTGCCCTTTAGGTGCCAACCTGGATTCACTGGAGCAAGATGTACTGAAACTCTGCCCATGAAAATCCAAAACCAAGAAAGTATGTTAAAATAATCTGAACTTTGCTTTCTTCCCCAACTACAGCAACAAAATCAATAGTACTTGGTGTTTTCACAGTTCAGCTGGAACCGGCCTCTTTACGCACTAATTTATGACCTGATTTTCTAAAGTAAAATCTGTACACCATGGCATTATTAATCTCCAAAATGTTTCTCATTTATGTGGTTTTTGATCTTTCCATTCATTTGCAGATGCATTTGTATTGCACACACTGGCAGCTTTCTTGTTTGGGAGACTGCTGTAAAGTGCTACTCTAAAAGAACAAACTCACGGAGATGAGTGATGTACAGATCTTGTGTCCTCGCTGCCTTGTGGAAAGTGCATCCTAAAAGCAATTTGGGAATTTGAAGTGGTGAATTTCTCTCTCACATCTCGAAATACACTTTGATCTGGATTGGTTTGGTTTTGGCTTTTTTTTTTTTTTTCTCGGGGGGGATTTCTGTTTCATTTCTGCAGAGCAAATGAGTTGCTCTCAACATCTTGAGCCATTTTAACACGCTAAACCGAGATACGGTTTCTGAAAGTGAACTCACCAAGTCGTATCAGTTCACACTGACGGAGCTTCTTTCTTAGCATATATTCACCTCTTCTCTTTTCTCTGTTTTTTTCTCTACCATTTTTTTTTTTGTTTGTTTTTCCTCTCAGGTGCCCAAATGAATTTACTGGTGATCGCTGCCAAAACTACGTAATGGCCAGCTTCTACAGTACGTCCACTACCTTTCTGTCTGTGCCGCAGTAGACGCATGCTCAGTCGGTGCTGCTTTCTTGTCGCTGCATCTTTCCTCCAATTTTTTTTTTAATCCTTAACTAGATTTGTTGCCTAAGGCCTAATATTGATCGTCTCTGCTTGCTGCATGAACATGGTAACGAAAAGCAATTGCAGTACTCTCCTGGATTGTTTGGCATTGAGGTTATGGGGAAATGCAAAATAAGGAACACTGTGAAATTAACACTGAATGGTTTGGTGTATACATCCCGCTGACATCAAGCAGACAAAGTGCAAAATGACATATTGAAAGTCATTTTATTTGCCACAAATATAAAATTCTATATATGAAACTTTATATAGAGCAGTACTCACTCAATAAAGGGGTAGGTAGATGAACTACTTACATATGAGTTTTATATTCAGAACAACAATTTAAAGGCAATTGATATGCTTACATCATTTCTAAGAAGCACATTCTGAACAGGATCAAAGTGCTCTTTCTTCTCATTGTCCAAATTTCGGGGCAAAGAGAGCACAGAAGGAAGAAGAAAAGGGGGAGAGATGGCATAAACAATGGGAACTGACGTATTTATTTGTGGGTAACAGGTGCAGGAGATTGAGTATTTCAGAGCCAGATTAATTGGCTAAATAAGTGTAGCACACACACTCACAGATGAGTCTGTATCAGACCACTGGTAGCACTGCAGTCATATCTTAGAAGTTTTCCCATGGAAGAATGGATTAATCGTTATTAATTGCCAGTGAGGAAACAGAAAGTACACTGAACATTTATTGTCTTATTGCCTATAACGAAGTCAAAGGTAACATATAAGAAAATTGCCTAGATCCTACATTTTAATGCATGAGTACTTTTTATAATTAATTGTCATTGGCATCAGAATGTACTATGATCTAAGATCACTATTTTAAGAAATATTTTTTATAGATTGCATGCCAGCATGGAAAGATTTCAAAGACTATAGGTAATTTAATTTCCATTAGTACATGGAACTAAGAGCTGTTAGCAGATGCTGGACATTTTGGAGCCTGAAGAGATGCATAGGTTTTCTTTTATACTGATGGATGAAAAATGTCCATTCATAATTTATACTACCCATCATGGAAGCTACCCATGTAAATCCCATGGGCACTGACTGGAGACCCGACCTTCTAACATCAAAGTCTGTATTTTATCCCTCAGTTTTAAATGCTTTATTAGTGTGAGTTATTTTTAAAATATCTCTGGTAACTATGGATTTAAGAATTTTTATGCTATTGCAGTGTCTAAGTTTACTAAGTGTTAGATTTAAATGGTCTTTTCTGTGTATTGCAATGAAAAGTACAGTTAAATTTTTCTCATTGTAGAAGAACCATTTAAAAAGAGATGCAATATAAGTATAAGATCCATTATTTGTTGAATTTGCCCTGAAAAATGTGGAAGAACTATATGGTAGACTTATTTCCTACCTAGAAAAGAGAGTGTGTGTGTGTGTGTGTGTGAGAGAGAGAGAGAGAGAGAGAGAGAGATGTATTTTCCCTGCTCCTTAGTTTTTCAGATTCCTAAAACTGATGGGGATTTTTAAAGGCATCTTTGGGTAGCTGACACCAACCTGAGATTTTCTGAAGTTGCCTACATGATAAAGGCATAGGTGCCCTTGCCTTGCAGCAGGAGTGTATGTATGTAAGCCAGTCCAGTACAACTTTCCTTGAAATGCACTGGCAAAAGAGCATGCAAATACATATCCCATAATAGTCTTAGAACTTCAGGCAATTACTGTTGGACTCTGGCACTGAAGTCTACACTGCATCTGCATTATAACTTCAGATTTCTTAAGTCGCTACATCTTAAAATGACATTTTGGGGTAGTATCTAGTGAGGACACATATTTAACCAGAAAAAGATCAGTGAGGAAGCATTCCTACTGCTGCACCCAATGCAGAGGTGCAAGAATGTAATACATAGTATGTAATGTAAGGGCAGCTTTTATTCGAAGTTCTCTTCAGGCAAAAGTTGGAGCTAAAAAGCAGGCTCTCATATTTTGCACCTGCAAGTGTTGCAGGTTATTGATTCAGTTTAGCTGTGTTGATGCAGTTTTTGCAAATTGCAGAGCAAATAGGGGCCACGAGGAAACAAAAATGTGTATGTCAACTATAAAGTCATTAGCCATTATTGATTTCAGAAGGATCTTCTTTTTGTTTAGAAAGAAGTTGTTTCCATGTCAAGTATGCCTGCTGTTGAACTCTCACTAACTTAAGGCTGTTGGGAATAAGCTAGCTTCCGAAGTCTGTTATAGGATCCTGAAGAGTCCTAAAGTTATTTGCAGAAGGCCTTTTGCAGGATCAGAACTGAGCTGATGCTCAACATTTTGAAAATCCCCAGCCCCAAGAGGATGTAAAACTCAGTGGATTATCTTGTCAGTGATTTCCTTAGCCCTTGAGTAGGTAGTTATCATGGTGCACTAAAAAGAGGTCGAAAAGAAATACAGGATATTAGCTGGACCTCCCTTTTAAGAAAACTTCCCCAATAGAAATGACTTTCCTTTTTGACAGTGGAAATTTAAGCACAGCTTAAGTGATGGAGACTGCTGAAAGGCACATGTGTATATTGACTGTACCTTAGCTTCCAGCTTTGCAAAACTAGGACATCCTGTTACAGCCAAGAAGTGATGGCTGTTAGGGTCCTCACTGACACAGTCATCTTCAGCACTGCAGCTATACAGTTGCTCCCCTGATACTTCCCACCACTGCAAACAAAAGGAAAATCAAGAGCAAGCGGTCCTAGTTTTTCTCATTGTGGAAGCGTGTCTGGTAGATCCTTTAACATCCTTTCCTTGAGCACAGTAGTTGCACTTTCTACCAGGTATTTTCCCCAAAAGCTTTTCCAATGAGGAAGGGCATATGTGAGAGACACATAGTAAGTGGTAAGTTTCAAAGACTTAAGACTGTTGGCCAGTTTGTGCCACACTCAGAAATGTCAGAAGATACCAGAACACCAGAAGGCTTTTTGCTGCAGTGGTTTTGACTTGAAGATTCATGGGCCACCAAGGTTCTGTAAAATATAAGAAGATGGCCCGCAGAAGTGTTACAGAAATACCTGTTCCATGTAGATGTACTTGCTGTGTTTTAGTGTTCTCACATTCACTTGATTGAAGACAAGGAGGTAAAGTAAGTGTAGGAGAACAGAAGTAATAATTAGTCTCAAAAGTTCAGGCTACTTTTTCTGTAGCTCTTATACCAACTCTTAATGCAGAACAATCCTTGAACTAAGAAACGAAGCAGAACCTTTAATTAATAAAAAGCTGAAGGCACTTCTTTAAAGCATAATCACAGGTAAACTGTTTGTCCTTTTGAACAACTCAGATGGGCCAAGGATCTCGTTCAAAGGTCTTGGTGGCTTGTTTCTTCACTTGCTAATATTTCTACATGTATTGTGGACATAGAACAACTTGCATATAGTACAGGCAGTCTCAAGAGTTAACTGAATGTAGTCCCTGTACTCCTGAAGGCAGCGTTTCAATGTAAGACACCAGTTTAATTTGTGATCACTTCAGATCTGCCATGTTAAGTGAGCAAGAGGGCCGTCTCAAGAGGGTCAGTGGAAAATTTCTTTTAGACAACTCTGCCACATACTCTCAGGATGTGTTTGGCTGAGAAATTAAAGGAGGAATAAGGCTACAGATCTTCTTACAGATTAACTACAGATCTTCTTAAATCCATTTTTCTGCCATTCTGCGAGTTCAGTATTTCTCAGAACTCTGCAGCTACGTGAAGTTGATCCAAATGGTCTGGTCCCATTGTCAGGTGCAATGTTTTCATGCAGCCCTCCCTATGTCCAAGGCTACCAAGCTCCTAATTCTGTGGGACAGCCTCTCCAAAATCATGACTGCCTACTGACTGTGGTACTGCTGTCATAAATGCAGCATGCAGTTGTAGAAAACCTTTATACTGCAGCAGCATTTCCTGGCATCATATTCTGCAGGCACTGGACACCAGTATATCCAGTGAGCGGCAGTAGTAAGTCACTTAATTGGAAAAACCTGCATTCCAAGCTTTATTCCTTCCAATTTGGCTCCACCAAAAATCACATCTGAAATAAAAAACAATTAGTTAAAATAATTAATTGCATTTCATTTTGGCTTACGTGGACAAATAGTGGATAAAAAACACATTGTGTCTAATAAATATGTAGCAATATTGATTTAAATAGGAAAAGATCAAAACTGATGACCTGTTTATAAAACAAGAACTGCTGGGATATTCTGCTTTCTTTTAATCATGTCTAGGCAATGTAGCTAGGGATAAAAAAAGATAACTAAGAGCTATTTTATATCTAGGTTTGAATAAGTGATGCATGTTTCTTCAGCATGTTTTCTCATTAGGGCTTTCAGCCAGAATATATTCCCATTCTAAGTACCAATTTCCCGTTGAATTATTTCAAATATAAACTGCATGATATGAATGACTTCCCCCCAAATTAAATTACATCCAGGCAAGGAATTTTATATATAAGTAAGCATAAATACGGCAATATATATGCATGGGCATGTCATTCATTTTATCAAAGACTTAACCAAGCTTTCTATGTAACTAATGTATATCATTAGCAGTGTTCATGTAGGCATGTAAAAATGGCTCTTTGGGAAGAGACTTGGGTGGATTCCAGCATACTTAACCCTTAAAATATTACTGATTGGCAGGAAAGAATTGGCATTCTTGATGTGTACAAAAATCCGTTCGATCAGATAATTAGGATTGAATTTAAATTGCACCACATTCAAAGACAAAGTAAATGAGAACTGCTATGGTTATGGAGCTATGACCCATGGGAAAGATCTCCTAGAGCACACGGAGGACGGAGGTACCAGGACATGGGAGTGCTAATTTTGGCAGGTGATCTGGTGAAAACTGCAATAGCCCCTGCACCCTTTGTGTCATACAGCCAGCCAATGGGTTATTCGGATGAAGGCAAGGAAAAAGGACCAGTTCCTTTTCTTCCAGAGATAAGAGCCCTGCTGAAGTCAGTTTGCAATGCTGAGAAGGGATCCTGCTTCCTAGCAAGTGGTCCCAGACACCTCAGGGCAGCGACTGACAAGAGCAAGGAACCACACAAGAGGGACGAGAGCAGGGACTGAGGCTGCACACAGCCCATCTGCCAGGGAACACTGCTCTTTGTAAGCCAACCTGTGCCCTAATGCTCCCATCTGAAAACATCCAGCCATTTCACATGGCATTCTCGAGCAACAGCTCCCTTCATCTCAGTAAAATCCTTAAGGGTTAATGGTTCCCATTGTGTTCACTACACTGTGGCTGTTCAGATACCCTATACGTGTTTTGGCGTGTAATCCTTACAGAAGCTCTGGTCACGTAGCTCACAGGGGCTCACAAGCACTGCTCATTTGACCACATGCCCCTTTGTCCTGTTTCATATGCAGACACAGAAAAGCCATATTACTAATATGTGATTTGTTTTTTGAGTACAGTGTATTGCTCTTTTCTGAAACTTTTTCCTTTTTCTTTCTTTTTTTTTGTCAACTTTCTGCATTGGCAGAGCATCTTGGGATTGAATTTATGGGTATGGACCAATCATTCCTTATAGCCTGCAGATTTTAGAGCCTGAGAGATAAAACCTGTTTTGTTGTTGTTTTTTTTTTTTCCCTCCACCTCCCCTTTTCAATTCTTAACCAATTTCTTTATGCTTTAGAAGGGATCATACAGCTATAACAATAGCCCTTATCAAAATGCTAGTGGAGGTCAGTTCACTAAAATTGTAATAGTAATAGGATATTCCAGATCTAAGGAGATCCTGGAATTACTCAAGTAATTTTAGCATAGTGTATGTTCATTTTTCTGCAATGTAATTTTGACTGGTTGTGATATTTACTTTTCCTGAGTTCTACGGTTGCCTGATTTCAGAAACACTGAAAGCGTTAAGCAAAGTGACTAACTAGTCTATAAAAAAGGATGTACTGTTATAGGCACTTAAATTTCTGCAAATTTTCAGCTTTGAGCTCTGATTTCCAAGCAAAGTTTTATGTGTAAACACACTATTAGGTATGTAAATAGGATGTATATACACAGGTGTGAATGATATGCATGTATACATACATTTCTAGGTCAGTAAATGAGCACTGAACTGAAAGTTATTTAGGAGATTAAACGAAGGTTTGCAGGAGGTAAACAGATCCTGAAATTGGCAGATATTTTCAGTATTATTTATAACAAAGTCAACAATTGCACCAAACCAAGAACTTTGGCAGTGGGTAGTATTATTGTGATACACCTTAAAGAGAATAAAAACACATCTTCAGGTCCTCTTCATGAAGAGACTGTACTTACGCCACTAACATTTAGTGATCAGGAATGTGAATAATGCATCTCTTTAACTCTTTTAACTCTTGGAATTCAGTCAAGTTTAGCATGGAGTCTCCTAAAACTATTGGGCAAGTGAGAAGAACTAAGCACTGATAGTATTCATACAGTTTTAATTCATATTCTTATTAACAATGTCCACATAAAATGTCATTAGCTTTAGCTCTGAACTATGGAGAAACCATAACAAATCTAAATTTAAACAATCTCTCACAACCCTGTTTATTATTATTATCACAAGATAATATTAATTCTAAGTCATAAATACTAAACTGTATTGGAAGACACAAGGCTACATTAACATATGAGAAATTACATTAAAATCCTTTTAAAAAAAAAACTAACTTGCAAACCTTGTTTTCAGTACCAGTGGAACCATCTCTTGGAACTGAATTCTTTAAAAATTAAAACAAAAAAGAAAACCAACACTAGAGACCTGGAAAAGAAAAGTTTTAAAATATAGCAAATTTAAGACATTATCAATTATATATAAATTAGGGTGAAGTAAAATTAGTTACATAATGAGTATGTTTGAAGGGCTGCACATAGAGGGATTTAATATCTTCAGGTCTTATAACCATGGAATCATATAATAGTTCAAGAGGCCTACTCAGGCCTCTGGGCTGTGGGTGCCACTGCTACAGACATTCAGGAATGCTTGGGGAAGACCAAGGTCTGCCAGACTTTCTGGAGATCTGCTTCTCCTCCCATTTTGGGAAGTGCATGGCAGCAGAGCTGCTCATGTGTATCCCACTTGGCTAGGTTGTCCTAGCTCTAACAGGTGTGGGATTTGGCCCTTGAAAGCAGGTCCTCAGAAACCCACAAACCCACAGATGTGGCGGTACGAGAAGCATCACTCACAGCTTTACCCACAGCCTGGTTCCCTCACTGCACCCTCCTTCCATGCAAGCCCAGGAGAGTTCACATGTTTAGCAAGCCTCAGCCCACTGACAGCATTAGCAAAGTGATCACCAGCTTGTTTGCAACAGCCTTTGCTTGCAGCAACCCTCCTGAGTCAGTGCAGTTTATCCCCAGTATAAACAACCAAGCAGACTTTCCACTGTTTACTTAATCTTCCTCCTCTCCCTTCCCATCAAAGGAAAATGGGTTGAAATGTATTTATTCATTTTGCTTTCACAAGCTAATGGCTGACAGCATGACCAAAAAAAAAAAAAAAAAAAAAAAAAGAAAAGAAAAGAAAAGAAAAGAAAAAGTAGCTTCAAAGCATTTCATATTTGCCCCTAAATTGCTTAATGCAATTCTCCTGTTTCCTGTAACATTCTTGTAATACACCATTTCCATGGCTAACTAATAAGCGCTTTCAAAAGGGGCGTAAATGGGAAGGGGATCAAGTGCCACTAACTAGCCTAGGTGAGGAGTTATGCTGTATGAGAAATCCCTTCAGACTCTGCTTCAGCCTTTTTTTTTTTCATCCCTGAGCATTTCTTCACTCTTTTTTCCAGTATCAAGCATGCTGTGCCAGGCCTGCAGTTGATTTCTCAACCCTTTAACCTTGTCTTTCCCTGTTTTTCCCCTTCCTCTTTTTATCCTCATTTGATTTGGATATTCAGACTTTTCCTCCCTCCCTTTTTTTACTTTCTCAGAGTTATTATCTTTTTTCTTTAATACATTTTTGCAGCATCCTAGTTTTACCAAACTCACTTCTTCTCCCCATTCCCTTGTTAATAATCAATGCTATTAATTTTGTCTGACAGTGCTCATGACCTGTTTGCTGGTGTTTTGGTCTACAGTGGGTTTGGCTTGTAGGAAGGACTATTTCTAGGGGAAGATGTATTGTATCAGAGAAATGAAGATTTCTTCTCACTTGGTGATTTGTTGCATGGAAGATTTGCCATCTGTCCTGAATCTCAGCAATGAGTAGCTGCTTTGAGACTGGAAAATCTTGGAAGGCTGACATTCAGCTGATCTTTTGAAAATCTCAGCTCTGGATGTTGGGTAGTATCTGTGCTGGCACCCAGCCATGCATCAACAGTTGGCCACAACATTTATTAAATTAATTAAGTTATTTTAGATAAGTTAATTACAGTGACTGAAACCACATCTCTGAAATAAAAGCTTCAGCAATCCCACTGCCTTCTTAGCAGTTAGGATAGATGGCAATCACCTTTGTTATCCAAAACTCCACACAAATTCCAGGATTTTAATCCCTTGCTTCTCCTTCTCAGAGTCGCAGCACCCTGACCTCCTTTCTTTCCCGGAAAGGAAAATAGATGTGGTCCTATAAGCTGTCACAAATCCCAGTCTTGAGCTCTTTGCACCTTTGTGCCTACAATTTTTAAACTGAACTAAATAAGGACAGGATACACTCTGGTAGAATGAATATTCCCTCCACAGTGAGGAGGGTTTTCTCCTAAGCTGACAGGAGAAGTACGTTCTTTTGCTGGTACATTTTGCATTTCTGAGATGAAGTATTATATTCCGTAATATAATTTTATCTCCCAAACTCCTGTAAGCTTTTTTCAGGTCAGCATTTAGGAGATGATGAGCTTGGACAGAGACTCACAGTATGTGTGAGGGACCAGCATGTAGAGGTACTTCTTTGTAGCACCTGGTGAATTGTCCCACAGATCTTTTATGTTCTTGTTAAGTCCCTCTGGGTAGGAGTAATACTGACTTTTATCCCCATAGTAGTGTGAAACTGAGCAGCTTTTGTTCGTTCATTTATTTGTGATCACCTGTTGGTGTTCTAACTGTGGTCAGTGCTGCAGTCTGACCTAATGCCAGACCAAATTTTCCGGGGCAGGTTTTTGGGACTGTCAAAAATAAGATTTGAGAAAAACCCAAGCCAGATACACAATTTTCTGCTAAAAACAGGAATGCAAATTTGCATTCATAAAAGCTGTCTCTTGTGTCAACACAGAATGCGTGTCTCCATTTCAGAACTTCTTATGTAATGTTTCCCCTGTACAATACGCATTGATGCTCTCTGCCAAGAGTGATCAAGGCTGGAATGCAAGAGTAGATCCAATCCAAACATTACTGGTGCTACTAACATCTTTATAATAGTAAAATATGTCTCATAAATGAGATCAGCAAGAAGCTCTCATCTCTAAGCAAGTTGCCACTCTAGGTAGAGCAGCTCGTTAGCTAGCCATGAGGAGATACAAGTTAAAATGCAACATTTCTCTGATACAAGACACATTTTGTTCCTGATACTGCTGTTTTTTGAGGGGCATGGGAGAAACTTATGACCAGAGCTCAAAATATATATTCATTTCCAATGGTAATATGATTACAAGCCAAGCTCAAGTCTCAAATGTAGAAAGATATTTTGAAATCTCTCTTGCAAAGACAACTGAGATATCAGGTGGCATGGGGGCAGAGGGACATTGGTTATGAAAGCAGTCCAAAAAAGATAGCAGGAAAATAAATTTATCTAAAAGGTCTATAAAACTGGCCTTCATTTCAGCTGTCTTTGCAGAGCAAAACTTCCTAAGCATTTGCAGATTTATGTTATTACATTAGTGTGTTGCATTCTTAATTCCAGCAAATGCTGAGTGTTTGTCAACTGTGATGTTTTCTCTTACATATTATTCCTGTTGACTTAATCAAAAAGAGATTACTTTTGACTGTAATTTTATGGATGATCAGTCATCCCTCATATTGTGTAAGAGCTTACAGTGTAGTCCTGTTCACCTTGCAGTTTAATGAGTATGCCTGAAGTGTGGTAGATTTTGGTGTGGCTGTGTGAATCTGTGCAGTGGTATGTAGCATGTCAGCTGTTGACAATGTGTTCCTTGTCAAGCCATCCTCCATGTTGTGATCTTCTCTGTTTTTGTCCCTTTCTAGAAGCTGAGGAACTGTACCAGAAACGGGTGCTGACCATAACTGGCATTTGCATTGCTCTTCTAGTAGTTGGCATCATGTGTGTGGTGGCCTACTGCAAAACCAAGTAAACTTTTCTTTTTTATATCTATGGTTGTTGATCAGGGCTTCTCTGTTGACTTCTCTGTAGCTTCTACTTCTCTTAGCATAAGGTTTTAACAGGGCTTTTCCAGAGTTGAACTGAAGAGACAGCCCACTGATCAGGATCTGTGGTTCAAACAAGGAGGGTTCAGCTCTCCATGTCAATCAGCAATGCAAAAATAAGACAGGTATCTGAAAGATCTCTCATCATTCATGTCTGACTCATCAACTTGTAATGCATTTATCACACACTCATGTTTATTCCTGCCTGGATGGGAGCAAACTCCAACAGTGGAATCATGTTGCTAGCCAGTAGTAAATTTTAAAGATCAGCCTAGTTTGTTTATACTCAAGAACAAGATTAACAGTGCTAGGAGTTACTAAACAGCAAAGGCCAAAGAACCAAGTGTGAAAGTGTTCCCAATGAAAAAGTAGATGCTTTAATGCATTCCTTGAGTCTCTGTGAATTACTGGGGGTGATTCCTGAACATGCACAAGAAATTGTGGACCATAAATTATACTAAAAATCAGCAGGATTTGTGCTGCCAAAACTTCTGGTTGTCCTTATAAATCTTCACACCAAAACACAGAAAACCCTTATCATTTGTATAAGCATGTAGATTTACTGTTACAAGGCCTGACTAGTAACTGGGTTGTTGTTTTCCTTGCAAGGTCTACCAATAATGAATGTGTTAAAAGCCTGGGGTGGGGGAGATCATTTACCCCTTCAATGAGTGCAGCTACACACATGCAGCATCTACCCACAACCTTTTCACCAATGGTCAGCTGGGAACTGAGAACCACTGAACATAAATAAAGAATCAGATCAATTACTCATTTTAGAAATGGCAACAGCCAAACTAGGGTAGCTAAACAAAATATTTTGCAGTCCAAAGTTCATTGAAATCAGCTAAGGCATCTCCATGACTTTAAATAAACATTTGGGTACAGTTTTCTATACAAAATACTCCCATAGTGGATGCTGTGTCACAGTCAGTCCTAGATATCGGCAATCACTGCTAGCCAAAATTGAAGTGTTTTCAAAGACAACTAGTTAGAATGAAAGTGAGTTGCCATTCATGGTCCTCCAAGTGTATTGCTGATACCAGACCGCTATCAGTTAGATATCCCCCACAGGCCATTTCTTCCTGGTAGACAAAAACCTAGTGGAAATTCTGGGATGGTGTCAGGAAAACATATCAAATAAAATTAAATGGCTTCAATTTTGTAGGTCTCCTTGCAAGAGATACTATTGGTCAAACGCTAAGGCAACATATTCTGGCACTGAGTCTCAATTCAGAAAAGCTTTGTTTGCAAGTCATTTGCATTAGGAAAGGCTCTTCAGAATTAGTGAAGCACATATTAGCATTCTCGTTGTTCTTTCCCCTCAGTTTCCTGAAGGAATATGTTTTTTTAGCTAGTATTCTTTTACTAGAGGACAAATGGCACACATGGAAGTCCACAAAATGAAAATACAATGATCGCTGATGTTGGGAAGTAATGTGGATACATTACAGGGGTAGATTCCAAAGCAGTAAGTGCCAGGATATCAACCCCATAGACACTGAAATGAAGATCTCTCAAAAACTCACTTTATCTACCAACTCAGGGGACCTAGGGAATTGAGAGTATTTCAGCTCTTACCATAGCCAAGGTCATATGTGCTCTGCAGTGTATTGCAGCTTGCATCCTCCCTTCACTTTCCTGGATTCTGTGGCAGGATGGTGGAAGTTCTCCAGCAAAACTGGGGATAAATTAAGCTTGAAATTGAATAACAGTCTCCCTGATCATTTATTTTGGTGTTTAGTGCATTCTGTGTAGCCTTCATAGCACCAGGTTTTAGTATGCTGCAAGTTTTGTTGCTGTCAGCTCACAGCAGTGTCCTGAAAAGTTCTTTTGAGGAGCGCTCAAAAGATCAGCAACTAGGGAAGGAGCAGCTGAAAATAAAGCACAATAGGAGTGTCTGAATCAGCCAAAGGACATGATCTAAGCAGAAAATACTGATGGTTCTCTTGAATGAATTAACAACCCTCACATCTGCCTGGTAATCACTAAGTTCTACAGTTAATCTGATGTTGCTGCAATGAAACTTTCCAGAAGCTGCCAGGATGGCTGCAGTTTCAAGTGTACCTCATACACCTACTCACTTGGTACTATTTCTGAGGCTTTCTCTGCACTCTTGACTTCTTTAACATGTCTGTATGCAAGGGATAAGTCTGGGGTAGGGATATGAATCCCACAAAAAAATATGTAGCTGCAGTATTACAAATTAGCCCCGATCTTAGCAATGCTTTTAAACTTTGCCACTGCTAGACATGTCAGCCTGCCTATGAAACAAAGGCAAAGCCAAAGAGAAAGCAGAAAGCAGGCTGCTGGTACGCCTTGCCACTACTGCTGACAACCACAGGCAGGCCCCTATTGTGGAGGCTATCCTGTGCAGAGTGGCAGCTCCCTGTGTAGCAGGGACCAGTCAGAAGCCTGATTGTGGCAAGTGGCAAGGTGATGTGGTTAAAATCCTTCCTCCTTCTCTTTGGAGTGCAGCAAAGAGCTTCTTCTGAGACAGGGCATGGCTCGGAAATGGCCCTTACACATTTTCCTGTCCCCCTGTGGCCTGCTGACTGCTGGACAGGTGCCCACACATCTCTCCCTGCTGCAGGTCCCCACAGCTCCAGGTGCAGTTAGTGCTGTGATCTTAGAAGTGACTCTGAAATCTTGCAGCAGTGGGGAAAGTTCTGGCAAGAAAGAGTATTTATATTACTGTTATCATCATCGTCGTCGTGCTGAAAGATGCAGCTGCTTTGTTTTTGTGTATTAAAACCATTTCCATGTTTTGTGTACAGGAAGCAGAGGAAAAAGTTGCATGACCGCCTTCGGCAGAGCCTTCGCTCAGAGAGGAACAACGTGATGAACATGGCAAATGGGCCTCACCACCCCAACCCACCACCAGACAATGTCCAGCTGGTGAATGTAGGTTTTACTGCCCACATTTCAGCCTTGTTTGCCAGTGCCATAGCAACTGCCATCTACAATGTGAATTCACACTTCAGGCTCCTCAACACTGTGCGTTTCCAAGGAGCAGTGCTACTTGTGATGCCCACTCCAGTTCTCCACTCCAGTGTAACAGCAATGAAAGGCATTTTACACAGAGTGGAAAGAGTTTGGCAACTTCTGCAGCAGCTTAAGAGGAAAAATTGGTGATGAGTTAGGAAAAAAAGCAGCCTCTTGTGTAACAGTCTGAGTGAGATTCTCATCTAGACAATACACTGGCTGGGGATATGTGGCTTGGGTCAGTAATCCACGGATATCCCCTTGCCTTTTGTCAGAGCACAATGTGGAGTGAGCCAGTCAGCATCTAAACCTTTATCCAAGCTCCTGGTTCTGTTAAGGCTGCTAGCCTTGGCTGGGGCCAAGATACATTTTTAGAAGAGCACAGCTTGTAATACTTCCCCTCAAAAAAACTAAATCCATGCTCAGATTTTTAAGAGAGAGGAAACAAGGAGTTTACTTTGAGGAAAATGGAGATTCCTACAGTAACAGCCTCTCTGGTGAGATCAGTAGGGCTCTAGGCATTTATTTCAGAAGACTGAGCCTCCAGCTCCATCTCACAAGCCTTTGGGTCGTTCTGTCAGTCATTCCTTGTGCTGCAACCATTGGCTCTGAAAATAGCTATTTCTTGCCCAGACATCTATAGTTCAATGAACAATTGCCGCTGTTAATTAACTAATGCTGTCTTGTCAATCGGACATCTGGTACCAGGTGTGGATTACCTTTCTAGGTCTCTGTCCTTGAGGATTTCTCATTTCTTTCCTGCATATGTATGTTGCTTATGGCCTGATTATGATGTAGCCTTTTTCTAATTTTCTTATTTCTTCTATTTTGATTTTAGATGTGATATGTGTACATGAAAGTGCTTGAGTGTGTTAGTGCACTTTCTGCCTGTATTTGGGTGAGGAAGTTTGTGCTCTTGTGTATGTAACTATGTCTGAAGATGTGCTGTAAATTCCATTTTCTAAACTTGACATTTGTATGTTGTTTTCTTACAGCAATACGTTTCAAAAAACATAATCTCCAGTGAACGCGTCATTGAGCGAGAAACAGAGACCTCGTTTTCCACAAGCCACTACACCTCAACAACACATCATTCCACGACAGTCACCCAGACCCCTAGCCACAGGTACTAGATTGGAAAGTGAAACAGGACCTCTACTATCATTCTGTTGTTGCAGCGAAACAGAAAAGATGTTTAAAAAAGAAAGAGAAAGAAAAAGAAAAAAAAAAAGAAAAGGAAAAAATCTAAGATCCACTTACAGTATTTTCATTTTATGACTATGTCATCTCACCTAGATAAATATCTTCCCAGGAATTCACAAAGTGTTTTGTTAACTGAATGCCATTCCAATATTTTCAGGGCTAATTTCAGTATATGCTGATGTCAGTGACAGCTCTTTTGTTTTAAAGAACGGTCTCCACTACTGGAGACAGGAATGCCCTTCTTCTTTCCTTTACCCACGCATGAAAAATGATGTCAGTGTATATCGATTCCTATAATTAAAAAAAAATTACCAGTCCTAAGGCTGTGCTGCACATCCAGAGCTGCATCAGAATCCTTGCTTTCCACTGATTAAACTTCTCCTCATCTCACACTGCTCCATTTTCATCCTTTCCTCCAGCTGGAGTAATGGCCATACTGAAAGCATTCTCTCTGAAAGCCACTCCGTGCTCGTCAGCTCCTCAGTAGAGAATAGCAGGCACACCAGCCCAGCAGGCCCACGAGGCCGCCTCAATGGCATTGGTGGGCCACGGGAAGGCAACAGCTTCCTCCGGCATGCAAGAGAGACCCCTGACTCCTACCGAGACTCTCCTCACAGTGAAAGGTACCACTCACCATCTACCTCACTGCTTCCAGCTGGCAGGGTCTCCCTGAGGGTTTCCTAGCTTGGGATCATAGGAGGAAACCCAACAGTGATGTTCATGTAGGGCATACCTTCCCTCTTTCATGAAGATGGAAACCCTGGTAGTAGTCTGAAGTCTTGGAAAAGCAGTTCTTCCCTTCCGACCTCTGTTCCTTATAGTTGCAGTTCACATTTGAATAAGCACCATCAAAGTCATTTTTCAGAAATTTTCAATGTGAGGTAAAAATGGATTTCTGACTGATTCTTGATTACTGAGGAATTTTATTGGACACAAAAGATGGGGAGAAATGAAAGTATTGAACCTTAAGAGGGTGACAAGTCTTCTAAGAGTACAGATATTCACCTGCCATCTACTTTCTGGAGGATTCCAGATCTTAAACCCATTATCTCTTTTGAAAATTCCTCTTGACATTTTATTAAATAAAAGCAAAGAACACAAACTGCAAACCATAAGAACTGAGGTCATTATTAGATCAAGAGTAGCCAGAGACATAGCTGGCCAAATTTTTTTACAAAAAAGTAATTTTTTTCTCTGGCAGACTGATTTTGTCAATAGCTAAGTTCTGCTTTAAAGTGTAGTAATTGTAAGAAAACTTTTACTGAAAAACGTTTCTGGGTTTGAGGCTGAGAAGCAGAAGGACTGAGGAAAAACATGACATTTGAAGAGGGCTTTTCTCCCAGTAATCAAAGACTGAAGAGAAAAAAAAAAAAAATGGTTACTAGACCAATGCTCTGAACACTGTGAAATCACATGGAGCTTTGATATCGTGGATTGTCCATCATGTCAAAAATGCAGCCAGGCAATCCACAAGGAGACTAACTTGTGTATGAGACTTATTGTGGTTTCCAGAAAAATGAATGTGCATGTACAGCAAAAGCCATTTCAGTGGTACTGCTGCTACACAAAGAACAATTGCTTAGCAGCAGGACAGTGGACCACAAGACAAGGGCTGCGCATAATTTGTAGGCCACAAAGGTCAACAAAATGTTTCTCTTATATAAAATTTACCTGGTATTTGCCATCCCATTCAGTTTTCAGAATAGGTGGCTCACTCAACATAAACAGCCATGCCCCAGTCCTTGAGTGCTTACTCAGGATTAACATTTAACTGTGTGAGTAACCCCATTGAAATTAGTGGGATCACTCATGCAGGGTGAAGCTCGATATGTTCTTTGCAGGATGAGGACCTATGGTATTAAACACTGCACTGTCCCCGACCTAGGAACCAAGCGGGGTGCACTGCCACGTGACCACCGGCGGCATGTAATGCAGCTTTGTGTATTTGAACATACATATTTAGAAGCACAGATCATTCAGCATTCCCATGCTGATGGCCCTGGACATGTGAAGTCACACCCTAACACATGCTGAATAGACTGTAGGGGAGAAGAAGGTGTTTTCAGAGAGAATGAATAAAGTGTTTTGTCAATGATGGCGTTTCTTCAAGATAGCACTACAGGTGAAATCGAGCAACATTTCTGTGATAATTCACCATGCACTGGTGGCTTAGTCTGCACCTGAAATGGTTGTGAATTTGGCATGGCAAAAATAGTTCCCAGGCTTTCAATTAGGCCTCTTCTATTTCTAGCAAGCAGGAAATATGTGGCAGATGATTTCTGAGAGATGGATTGTATGCATGTGTATATAAGGGAGAAAATTAGAGTTATTTGCAACTAAAAATTATTCTGAAACATCAAGGAGCATATGAGCTGACAAATGACTTCCTGAAGCAATCAAATGTTGAATTAGCAAATCAAGCCTGTGTGTATCCGTCCTCCAGGCCCCCGGCTCCCTCACAATCTTGAAATGAAATGAAGCAGACTTTTGAGGGTCTCTTTTGTGTGGCCCTTTTCTACTGTTGTATACCATGCCATGACCATGAACAGAGGCCTCAAGCATGTGTATTTTGTAAAGTCCTTAGCCATCTGACAGGAATGGGGCTTGTGAAATGCCATCTCTGCATGACAAGCTGGACCATATGGTGAAGTTACCAGTACTTAACTGGTTAATTGGCTGAATGTGTATGCACTCTAATCCCTTTTCACTGAGCCAGTATGGTTGGCCAGAAAGCTGGATAAATCCAACACCTTTTAACCTTCCTTTCAGGATGGGCTATAGCTGCCTATATTCAGCACCTGCACCTTAGCTTGAGGACAGCAGCTTCTTAGTGCTATACAATTATATTGTGTGGAACTGAGCCAGGAACACTGAATGCGTAACACACCAGCATGAGTAATTTACACTGATGAAAGTGTGCACATACATTGCACTGAACACTTTTAACTAAATGCATTAACAGTACCAGATCAGCTAAACTCCAGTGTGTCAAAGCTGTACCAGCTGGAAAGGTAGAAAGGCTTCAGTTTGTCAGACAACACCTATTTTAAAAAGCGAAAGAGATAAAAAGCTCACTAATGCAAGGAGAAATAAATAACGATTTCATTCATTCAGTGCACAGACCTATTAATTTCCATCTGCTCTCATTTGCAACTAGCTTGATTAATTCCCATGTATTCCAGATTTATTTTTTTTTCCCTGTTCCTCAGCTGATGTAAATCATGTACTTCTACTGAAACAGATTTACCCCACTTTATCACTTCTGTTCAGTGTCTGTACTGGTTTCTCTTTTCCAATAATTCTTTGTTTTAAACAACAGGAACATGTTAAACTGAGTCATAAGTTGGATAAGAAAGTTTGATTCGGATTTATTTTGGTACTTTTGGACTCAGATTAATAAACCACAAATAAACTTCATCAACCGCAGCCATATAACTTGTCTCAGTCGGCCTATCTAAGAGAAGGAGATAAGTTTGGACAGAGCGGAAACTCAAGCACATGAACACAAGATAAGACCAAAAAGCAAATCCAAACCATGCAAAATGTCATGCTGGACATTGCTCCATCAATCAGGAAGTTTCAGGCTGATCGTCATGAATCAGTGTGACTTCATAGCATTAAACAGAGCTCCATTGATCCAAATAAGCCCAAAGTCCTCTTCCTTTGAGATAAGCAGTGTTGCAGCACTAGAGCTTCACTTTCATATATTCACTTTCTTATATTTGAATCACTTTTGACTACACTCCATCCTACAAAAACTTAAGAAGGAACAAGTTCAAATTTTGCAGAGCAACCACTATCAGTAAGCCACACTGTCTTCTCTACCAGCATTTGTTCCCAGGCGAGGACAGCTAATGCATCACATTTAGACTTATGAAGCTATGACAAGAGCCTCCTGTCTGAAGCTTGGATACAGTCAAAATAGGCAAAAAGAAAAAAAGAAAGAAAGAAAAAAAAAGCTAATATGTAATAATGACATTCGTATGAAACATAATAATAATTTTAATTCTGCAAAACCCAAAGTAAAAATTGTAAGGATTATACTGCACCAAGTCAAAAACTATCATTTAACAAAAAAAAAAAAAAAAAAGGAAAAAAAAGAAAGAAGCATTTAGATATTCTATGTTGTTTAAAAATAGAGGCAGTGTTGTAAGACAGCTGCAATGTGGAGGTGATTTAACAAGTGCTCAGATGGATGTAGTGCCTGTTGCAGCTTGCTGGGATGAGGAATGGCCACTTGCTTTTGAAATGCTTGAGGCTCTGTGCTCTCTAGTGTCCACCTTTGTAATTAAACATCCTAGTTCTCATGCTGGATTCCTGGGCTTGCCTCAGGCACTGACCAGTCATACTTCTTTGCACATAGACCAGCCTGGCAGGGAGGCTAGCTGCACGGAGCAGCACAAAGCTCTCACTAGAATGTGGCTCCTGATTTTGTCCAGCATTTGCTTTCCTCCTTAGCCTGAGACAGTCTGGTTGCCAGAAGAGGGTGAAGCTGCAAGAGGATTGTCCCTCAAATCCCTTCCCTTCTTTCCTGTTATTCATTTGTATGTACCCCAGATTCTACCAGAAGTGAGTGCAGCAGAGAGAAAATACTTGCAAATCCATTTTGTTTCTGGCTATTACCATATTTCTGATTCTCATTCCTGGGTTCATTCCAGGAAATTATTCTGGCAAATAATTTACAGTATCTCCTCGGATCTTTGGAGGTGAATAGTTCTAGCGGCTTTGCTCTGTTCCTACTGCTTTGAAGCATTTTCCACCATAGTTCCAGAAATCAGAGGTTTTATAGGCTCATATGATGTAAGACAGCAAACAGAATATGTGAACGCTAAGGATGCACATGAGGATGGTGAGGCCCCTCAGTGGTTCTCTGCGCTATTCTCCACAGCCCATATGAGCAGCCATGTTCATGTGTCCCCGCTTGTGTCCGCAACTTTCTCCCATCTCTTTTTGTCAGGTATGTCTCAGCTATGACCACACCAGCTCGCATGTCACCTGTTGATTTCCACACTCCAACTTCTCCCAAGTCCCCTCCATCTGAAATGTCACCTCCAGTTTCCAGCTTGACCATCTCCATCCCTTCGGTGGCGGTGAGTCCCTTCATGGATGAGGAGAGACCTCTGCTGTTGGTGACACCACCGCGGCTCCGTGAGAAGTACGACAATCACCTTCAGCAATTCAACTCCTTCCACAACAATCCCACCCATGAGAGCAACAGTCTGCCACCCAGTCCTCTGAGGATAGTGGAGGATGAGGAGTATGAGACCACACAAGAGTATGAACCAGCACAGGAGCCTCCAAAGAAACTCACCAACAGCCGGAGGGTGAAAAGAACAAAGCCCAATGGCCATATTTCCAGCAGGGTAGAAGTGGACTCCGACACAAGCTCTCAGAGCACTAGCTCTGAGAGCGAAACAGAAGATGAAAGAATAGGTGAGGATACACCATTTCTTAGCATACAAAATCCCATGGCAACTAGTCTGGAGCCAGCCGCTGCATATCGGCTGGCTGAGAGCAGGACTAACCCAGCAAATCGCTTCTCCACACCAGAAGAGTTGCAAGCAAGGTTGTCCAGTGTAATAGCTAACCAAGACCCTATTGCTGTATAAGACATAAACAAAACACATAGATTCACATGTAAAACTTTATTTTATATAATGAAGTATTCCACCTTTAAATTAAACAATTTATTTTATTTTAGCAATTCCGCTGATAGAAAACAAGAGAGGAAAAAGAAACTTTTATAAATTAAGTATACGTATGTAAAAATGTGTTATGTGCCATATGTAGCAATTTTTTACAGTATTTCCAAAATGGGGAAAGATATCAATGGTGCCTTTATGTTATGTTATGTTGAGAGCAAGTTTTGTACAGCTACAATGATTGCTGTCCCGTAGTATTTTGCAAAATCTTTTAGGCCTCAGTTGTTCTGGCTTTTTTGTGCACTGCATTATAATAACTGGATGTATGATTTACAAGAATTGCAGAAGTCCCCATTTGCTTGTTGTGGAATCCCCAGGTCAAAAAGCCCTGTTATGGCACTCCCACCCTATCCACTTCACCAGGAAAAAAAAAAAGAAAAAAGAAAAAAAGAAAAAAAAAAAAGTTAAAAATAAAAAAAAAAAAAGAAAAAGAAAAAAAAAAAGCTGAAAAAATGATGAAAAAAAGCCTGTTTTCTTCTATAAGACATTTTATTTGCTTTCCGTATATGAAAAGAGTTTTGTCTGCTCTCTGTCAGCCAAAAGGTTTGCTTCGTTGAGCACTGGGGTAATAGTAGATCCAACAGCATGCTACTATTAATTACAGCAGGATAACAAACAAAACAAAACAAAACAAACAGAAAAAAAAAACCTGCATTAAGTAATGTTACTTATAGAAAGAAAGAAATACTGTGATTTTAAACCAAATATATTATTAATCAAAGGTCAGCTTGTAATCACTAAGAGCTGCCATTTCATTATTTTCCAGATATTAATTGTTCTAGTTATCCCTTAGAAAATGGGTATAGGTTAGCTGAGGCTTTGAACCCAATACTCTATTTAAAATCTAAAAAAAATTAAAAAAAAATTAAAAAAAATTAAAAAAAAAAAGAAAAAAAAAAAGATTTATATTAGTTTAAGTTAATGGGGAAATATTATAGCAGATATCTGTAACGAAGCAAGGAAGAGATCTAGCTGGAAGACAAATGCCACTAATAAAAGTGCAATCAGTTTTCACCTCTATTTTTTAATGTTGATTTTTAAAAGATTATTTATTCCTTTTTTTCCCCTCAATTTTCTCCCTTTTCTTCTCCTCCTCAAAAAGAACCCTGATAAGCTTCTAGCAATACCTTGTTAGCATTGCTTTTAGAGTAAGGGTTGTTCTTGGACACAGAAATTACTTTCAGGGAAGAATTTATCTGCTGGATGGTTTAAAGTAGTGGGAAGTAGGAAGGACATAGCAAAAGCATGGAGTTCATTTCTAGTTGCTTTTATTGACTCCATTGTTCAGGGTGGAGGAAACAAGGCTGATGCAAAGTCCATTATGAAGTCAAGCACATCATTTGGGTTACAGCCGTACTACATGTGGCTATTAGATATGAATGTCTATATAGACAGTCATGGCCTTGAAGTCTTTGACTAGTAATGAACAAGAGTGCTGTCAGTGCTGGAGCTGTTGCACCCGTTCAGACAAAAGCAAATGGCCTCTTTTGCACTGAATTCCTATCAGTTTAGTCAGGGTCATTCTGCCTCTTCTCTTCTTTTGATTTTTGTTGTGTTCAGTTGGCACAGCATAGACTCAGGATTGATGTGGAAAACAAATGTTTTTCCTAGACTCCGGGGATTCTGAAAATGAGAACATGTGTTCTACAGGTATTTTAAATAGGACTCTAAATAGGAGCCACGTCAAGAGAAAAAGAATTTCAGCCAAACTACACTCATCCTTTGGGCCACGTCCTGGTCCCAGTTAAATGAAGAGAAATGAGTCAAAGAAATTTTGTGATACGTAAACCCAAGGAACTAAAGTCCTGACTCAGTAAACTACTCAAGCATATGCTTATGCTAATTCCAGCAAAAGTTATCTTCAGCATGTGCTAGACTCCCATTGATGCATCCGGCGTATGCATAAAGTTGAGCATGTGCCTGAGAGTTTTGCTGAAGACAGTGTCCTATTGGTTTGAGACCTGAAAGCAAAGTCTAGGAAATGAAGCTCTTTAATAGGAGGATGAAAATTAGCTAGTTTCTTATGGTAGAGATGAAGTGCATCACACTATTAAGAATGTGGAGGAACCCATACAACCACTTTCAACATAAGAAGAACAATAAACTTAGAAAAGGAAGAAAATTATGAGAAAGTTGGGTGCTAGGATGTTGGTGCAACATCCTAGTTGGTGCAAAAGATCAGAAAGCTAGTACAGCTTTGGGCTACATAGTGGCTGAAATAGCACTGCATATTTGAAAATTCTGTGGCATACAGCAGAGCTTGGCAACTACAGACTATCTGGACTCAAGTCCCTTTGCCATTTTTTCCCTAGCTGGCATGTACTTGAACACACTTTGCCTTTGCAGACCAGAACAAAAGCTCTGTACAAATTTTATATACCATACACTTACTTCCATCCCCTTAGTCATGCCTATTTATCTGCAATCCCATGCAGCAGTCACTCCATTTTCCCAGTAACTGCAGCTCAGTAGCATGGTGAGCCAGGTGAACTTTATGCAGACCACCAGTTTTCTAAGGATTTGTGCTCTTGAGTTTCCAGAGGCACTTGAAAACCCGTTCTTTCAGTAAGGCTTCTGATACAGCAACAATCCTGCAAGACAGACAAGGCAGAAAAAAGAAAGCAGAGGAACAATAGATTTGTCCCCAAATCACCCATTTTAGTGGCAGAATAGAGATTATCATGCAGGGCTTCCGTAATCTGCTCCAGTATAAATTGCCTACAAGGCCAGCTCACACACAGGGGTCTGTGATACCCCAGATAGATTAATCAGGAAGGAAAGGTAGCTTGCTTTGAAGTGAAGTAAATTATTTGACTACCAAATAAGGTCAGTACAAAAGGAAGCAGCAATCATGTGCCTGGGAGCTGGATAAGCATGATTTATTCAGTGTGGATCTAGAGGGAAATGTCAAATCTCTTCTGTTGCAGTGCCTCAATGAAACTAGGCTGGGGACTTCACATGGACCTAGGAACAAGAAAATACAATTGGGGATATGGCTGCCTAAGCCCTTAGGTCTTTGGGGAGAACCCAGCCTTACAGCACAACTCATGCAACAGTGAGTTATGGGAGTTGCCCTAGCTTGGCACTCACAGAAGTGGGACCAGGACACAGCCTCTCCCCTCTGGACTTGTTTTTAGCATACTGTGAGGATGGTAGGCCTTGTCCACATCAGGCAAGTCTGTACCCCAAAGTTAGCAAGTCTGCATGGCCACAGGTTCTGCTGGCGGGCTGCAGCCATCTCCAGCTGGCCTAGGTGCTGTGGACTGCAGTAATGCAGAGCAGAGCCAGTAAGTGCCTATGGGGAAGGCCAGCTCCCCTGGAGGATGTTCACTTCATTACCTGGACCTCTGAGCTAGGCAGTCTCAATATATTTGTGCCAGGTTGTTCAGATTGTCCTCGTTTATTTCCATGTCATTTAATTTGAGCTGTGAGCTTTCCTGTGTGTTTATTTATATGCAGAAGTTCTCCAGGATAAAAGGTCTCCTTTAAGGGTATAGATCTGAAAGATGTTCACAACCTGGTACAGCCTGCCTGTTCAGCTGGTATAGAACATTGTGGCTCCACCACAATGTGTTATTGTAAAAGAGAAAAACCTACTCCCTTCTCTTGGTCCATGTATTCCCTTCCTCACTTGAGCCACCCCAGCACCCCTAGATTTGAGAGATCAATCACTGCCTTTATCAGGAACCAGGGAAGCTCAGTCCTCCAAAAAAATACTGTATCTCCCTACTTCTTTCACACACACCACAAGCAGTTACCTGAACATCCAGGATAGCAAACTTGTGTTCCTTCCAAGAACACATCTCAACCTGTTGGACACTTCCTGGCTCTGCAGTGTGGCTACATACCATCAGCTGGGACTTACTTCTAGTAAGAAACAAAAAAAAAGCACCTATGAAATGCTGCAGAGAAGGGCAGACAAAGAACATGGCCAATTATCATCATTTGTAATTCTCTATTCGATTGTAAATACATCTTGTACATATTTGGATGTTTTCATCATTTACTGTCTTTATGGATTATGTGTTAAATAAGACTCTCTTAGTTTATTGTGTAACACTGTAAATAACATAACGTCCTTTATTATTTATGCATAGTCATCTAACACGCGGAGAAAGTTATCCTCATATTATTTTAAGATATATGTCAAAAATATGTTGCATTTTTCTTTTTGCTTTGAAAAAAAATTGTAATATATCCTCTTTTTCCCCTCTTTTCCTTTAAAAGAAAAAAGAATGATAATTTATTGTTCAGGAGAGAAAGGGGATGTAACTGAAAGGCAAACTGTTCAAAGAACATGCTATGGAAGCCACAAGCTACTGATAAACTAAAGAATTTATTATCCCAAATACAGCAATAAGTAATTGTTGATTTATTAAGGTTTTGTTTTTCATTTTAAGTAAAAGAGGTGCTGGATTAAATTGCTCATGTGTTGTACTGGCACAGCTGCTCAGCAGATTGTGTCAGGTCACTAGCCACCATCTTTCTGGATTCAAATGTAAAGATCTTGTTTTGCCTGGTTCCGTGTCTGCTCTGGAGGCTTCATGCATTGTGGGCCACTGTTCCCTGTGTTTTCTAGTTTTTCCTGTGGAAGTCTCTAGCAGACATTTCAGTTCCTAGGTAAAACAATCTTAGTTTCTTAAATTAGAGTGTTTAGATTTGCCATGACCATTGTCACCAAGGTGGGGTGGCAGGGGAGGTGGGAGAGTGGGGGCTGCTCTGTGAATGTCACCTCAATGCTCAGCAACAGTCAAAATAAACAAATGCTAGGAATTATCACAGAGCATCACCATTACACAGTATAAATTCATGTTTAAATGTAATCAGTGGTTCTGGTCTTCTTGTCTCAGAATAAAAATAGTATGACTGGGAATGGTTTGGAGGGCAAGAAGAGTGGACAAATACCTGGAGACAGCATGATTCATAGGGCGTTGAGTAAACTTGGACTCATTAGGCTGGAAGAAAGGACAGGTAGAGAAGTGGTATTACAAAAATCTATAAGAAAATATTTATCTTGTAGAGAATAGGAAAGGACTGGTTGTTCAGTATCTTTTCCAATACAACAGAGGTATCTGAGGTATCAAACAAAACCTGGGTACCATATTCAAAAACGGTTTTTCACATGAGGAATGCTAACTTAGAGAACTCCTTGCTGCAAGAGGTAGTGGATCTATAATGTCTCCATGGTCATAAGAGGGGCCCAGATCTCAGACAGTAATCCAGTGAAGATTACTAAACCCACAGAAAGCACATAAGATTTGGGAAATATCTACACTGAAAATAAGCGGACATTATGAAAAACAGAATCATAGAATGGTTTGAACTTCTAAAATCATCTAGTTCCAACCCCCCTGCTATAAGCAGGGACACGTCCCTCTAGACCAGGTTGCTCAAAGTCCCATCCAGCCTGGCCTTGAATGCCTCCAGGGAATGGGACATTCACAACCTCTCTGGACAACCAGTTCCAGTGTGTCACCACCCTCAGAGTAAAGAATTTCTTCCTAATATCTAGTTTAAATCTACCCTCCTCCAGTTTAAAACCAATTCCCCTGGAATTGTCCTGTTGCTAATTGCCCTTATAAAAGGTCCCTTCCCAGCTTTCCTGTAGGCTCCCTTCAGGTACTGGAAGATCCCTCTGGAAGGCCCCCCCAGAGCCTTCTCTTCTTTAGGCTGAAGAACTCCAGCTATATCAGCCTGTCCTTGTGAGGGAGATGCTCCGATAATCTTTGTGGCTCTCCTCTCAACTCACTTCAACATCTCTGTGTCTCTCTTGTGTTGGGGGCCTCAGAGCTGGATGCACTACTCTAGGTTGGGTCTCATGAGTGCAGAGTGGAGGGACAGAATCACCTCCCTTGACATGCTGGTCATGCTTCTCTTGATGTAGCCCATATACAGTTGGCCTTCTGGGCTACAAGTGTACACTGCCGTCTCATGTTGAGTCTTTCATCAACCGGCATTCTCAAATCCTTCTCAGGGCTGCTCTCAAGTCATTCTCTGCCCAACCTGTATCTCTGCTTGCGATTGCCCCAACCCAGATGCAGGACCTTGCACTTGGCCTTGTTCAACTTCATGAGGTTGGCATGGGCCCACCTCTCAAGTCTGTCCAGGTCCCTCTGGATAGCATCCCTTCCCTCTGAAATTTAACTGCACTACTCAGTGTGATATCATCTGTAAACTTGCTGAAGGAGCATTCGATCCCACTGTCCGTATCCATGTAGCCTACGAAGACATTCAATAATACCAATCCCAGCACTGATCCCTGAGGAATGTGACTCACAACATCACCAGTCTCCAGTTGGACACTGAGCCATTGACCGCAACTCTATGAGTGCAACCACCCAGCTAATCCACCAAGTGATCCATCCATCAAATCCATTTTTCTCCAGTTTGGTGACCAGGATGTCATGCAGGACACCATCAGATACGCCAGATAGATTATAATAGGTTGTTCTTACTTTATCCACTGACGCTGTAACTTCATAATAAAAGGCCACCAACTTTGTTGGGCACAATTTTCCCTTGGTGAAGCCATGTTGGTTACCATCAGTCACCTCATCTTTCTTTTCCATGTGCCTTAATAGGGCCTTCAGGCAGATCTGCTCCATGATCTCGCCACACACAGAGGTGAGATTGTGAGGTAGAAGTACTTCCCCTGCACTTAACTTTCTGCATCTATCTGCCACCCTTGGAAAGTGAACAGGCCAGACAGCTGAAAAGGTTGTCCTTGTGTGATACTAGTATAATAAAGTTATTTACTACTGACAAGGGCTAACTAAAAGGAAAGGTAAGAGTGGGCAAAAGAGACAGGAAAACACAAAGTTGTCATACATGTGTTTCGTATCCACCTGTTCCCACATCTAATAGTACTGCATAAGTCAAATTCCTTCCACAAACTCATTGGCACTGAATGAAATGCTAAACAGCAGAGGGAGGAAAGGGCATTACCTTTCACTGCCTTCCCTGCTTTCAACACAGTGAGTCAAGACAAGTCTAAGATTAATTTTCCTTCTGATAACCTCTCAGTCTTGCCAGTAACTGTAGAGGCATCCAGTAGCTGGGAGTCTGGGTGCTTAAGCTATGTGTATCACCTGAACATTTTAGTTGGCTTTGTCACTTCAAAGCAAGCCCAGGACAGTGTCCCATTACACACTAGTAGTACTGAGGAGAAGAAAGTGCTCCTCTTATCTTCCATTGCAGGCTGCTGAAGTGGGAATGAGTTGCTCTGAGAAGCCAGTCTCCTCCCCACGGACTCTCGCAGGCCTTTCTTGAGTAGAAGAGGAAGTGAGAGGGTGTATGAAGAACTTAAGTTTAACATGGGAACCACTCAGAGTCAAAGGAACTAAGGACTTTATATCATGTTCGATACAGACCATAGTTAGAATGCTTTAGGAACCCCATTCTTTTGTGTCCCAAATGAATGTTCTTGCAAAAATGTTGTTCTTCACTCCATGCTGTCTTTAACCTATCATCTCTCTCTGTCAACTCCTGCCTCTGAACTTCTCCACAAGTTCTGAATGCAGATGATCTCAGAACAATAGAGCAAGAAATACCCTCTTCTCATTACTGCAGCCTAAAGCAGGGTATGCTGCTGGTGTGCAAATTCTACATATTATGAACCAGGGATCTGGACAACATATTTCCCAAGCTAGTTCTGTCTGTCTCATCTACAGATGGCAGGAATAAAACTATTCTGAATGCCTAGAGACATCTGTTGTTGCTAGTCAATCTGTAGCCAGTGCGTAGCCTAAGCAAGATAATACAGGCTGTTTTCAGGTTACAAGTAGGAAAACTATTCTTTAGTGACGATAGACCTAATAATGCCTCCCTGGAACACTTCACAGGTCATTTTACCATTCTGAAACAAGACAGAGTTTTGGGAATTTCTATTCCAGAGTGTTTCTTTTGCATGATGCTGTCATGCTGTGATAGCGTCACTACAGATTAGCCCTTATGAGAAAGGTTCTACTGATTGCAAAATTATTCCTAATGTCTCCAGACTAAGTCTGACAGAGCAAATGCTATGAATCACTGATGGAGTTAAAGGCAAGTTTCACACCTCCCAGCAACAATGTTGTCAGGCCTAAGCACAAGTAGGATTGCTGTGATGTCAGTGACATACAGCAGAACAGATCTCTCTCCACCATGGCGTATCTAGAGTTCTGCATTGCAGGGACTGACTGAGCCCAAGACAAAGATGTCAATATGAACAGAATTCCCCTTCCAAGCTAAACCTCACTCTTTAAGCCCTTAGTTCCAAGAGGTAACATAGCACCAACCTCTATTGGAAGATGGACTTTTAACGGCAGCTACTGCTGAAGTTTCCATTTTATTTCTTCCCCTTGGGGATAGCAAGAGATTTCCCTGCATTGGATGTGATGCCCTGGCAACTCAGGAGAGATGAACCCTGGCAGCAATACATAAAAATCACTCAAAGTAAGCCAGCTCTTCTGATCACAGCAACAGCAGAGGTCATTGCAGTGTTACATGTTCTTCAGCTGGAAGGGAGTACAGTGATTGTTAACAACTGATTAAATCATTACTCTGCTAATGGCCAATTTGAAACCAATCTTCAGAAACCAAATGTGGTGGGGGAGGCATTTTAAGTTACCCTGCACATTGCTGTGGACCATTGGGTGATGTGTTCTCTGAGTGTACAAACACATACACAGTCTCCCAATTTACTGTAATGATTTCCTGATGTTGGGTGCATGCTCAGTGACAGAAAAGGAAAAATGCTTCAACAAGGCCAGTGAACAGCTGCAAAACTCTCTGCAACCAGGAGGAAACACCTTTAACACTGCAGAGGAGAAAAAAATATGAGGGTGGTAGTTGACCTGTGCAGCTGTGAAGGGATTGAAAGGGAATGCCTGCTTCTTCCCTCATTGGGTAAACTAGATCATATTCTGCAGAGAAGCTCTCAATGGGACCAGAACTGAGATGGCAGTGGTGTGGTGAAGAACTGAAGGGACTCAGCTTAATGCCAAGGGTGGCAGAAAGTCTCTCATTTTATTAAAACAACTCAAAGTAAAAAGAATTAATCCAGAACAGAATTACTGAAGACACCCAAGTAATGGGGTCATGGACTTCTCTATAAGCAGCAAAGAGAGAAAATCTCAGAAGGACAATTCTCACTTGAGTTGTGGCTCTCAGGGTGTCCCAGTATTGAGGTCCACATTATACACTAACATCCCCAGAGCTAAGGGTAAGACGACTCAAACCCTCCACAGAAACAGAAAATAAGCTGCAAAATGTGTATGAGCAGAGTAAGATACTTGTGCTTACAGACTCATTCCTGGAAAGAGCAGAAGGAACTTCTAATGATGTGAAACCAGTAACTCAAAACTATAATAAATAAAGGCAATTTCCATGAATGTCGCTGTAAAAACTCTGGAGCTCACAATTCAGCATCCAGTTTTAAAAACACTGCCTAGGAAAAGCTCTAGGGAGCAAAAGAATGCCACCTTGGTGTTACACAAAGCATTCTAACCATTAAAAATCTTGTATACTAGCATTTACAAACTCCATTTCACCACAAGAAATGAAAACATGAGACATTTCTCTGAAGGCTAATGGATTGTGAAATAAAGCTCAGAGTAATAAAACTCCAGAACTGGCAAGTCAAGCTGGTTTGTTTCTCTCTTATAATCAGCAGTTTAATTGTCACGGTACCAAATCGTGCACCCTGAGTCTTTTCAATGAAATCGGAAAGGAACTCTTATACTTTATCCCCTCTTTTCATTCCAGTTGCCAAACTCCTTCAGAGCAGACTTGAATGGCTTGTTACAAAAAGCTTTACCAAGCCCAAGATGAAATTATGATTAACTCAAGTCCAAGTAGCAGAGTTGTCATCAAAGTAATTCTGCCCTCAGATCTTTCATTTGGTTGCCAGATACAATCTGGAACCTGTCTGAATATTTCTGTGCCTTGATCAATTCATTGCAATTGCCATTTTAAGGCAAATATTCAGGTAGCTAATCACAGTATTTTATTAAATTTCACTGTGGCAATGTATTACTGTTTTTGTGGGTTTCAAAAAGCAAGGTTTTCCATCCAGCAGCCCTGTAATTCCATTTAACTGATATGCATTCTGCCGACTCAGTAGCAAAAAGCTCTCGGTACTGTCCCCAGGTGATAACAATAGGTTCTCAGTTACAGGAGAATAGCATTCTTGCTGCTTGCTCCTTCAGTATTTCACCAGGATCAATGTCAGCATATAGTTCCAAGACCTCCCTTGGAGGTATTCCTTGGATGAAGGTCTGGAGGTGCTATAACTGTCTCTTTCCCAATCACCCTCTTATATGTATGCATCACATCTTTCAGATATAAGAAAATAAAAAGAGATTTTTTGGAAGGAGAGTGAGGCGAAGAAAGAGCAAAGCAATTGCTATGAGGTTCTGCCTTGGAAGTAAAATAAAAAAACTTTGCCATTAAGCATTTATTTTGCTTAGTTTGGTAGATTTACCAAACCACTTGTCACAAGATAAGGTGGTGGGAGACATGTCATACTGCCTGAGGAACAGGGTGATTCTGAACTTCAGAGCACATGTTCTCTCAGCCAAAGACTAGAACCCACAGATCTGATTGAGCTCAGAGCTCCGAACAGTCTTCATTGCTCCAAGAGAGCCATTTGTGAGCACTGCAGTGCATCATGCCCAAGGCATGCGTGGGGGTTCCAAAGGTCAGCCATTCTTGGCTGCAGCTTGCTGTCAGGGGTGTTTAGTGGCTGTCAGGGAAGCCCTTTGGCATGGAGACGCCCACCCTGGCCTTTCTTCCTGCAGTGAGGAGACCCAGGATCTCGGCAGTGCTTCTTGAAGCCTGGAGGAGTAGAAAACAAATATGCAGCTTGTAGTTTGACTTTCTGCTTGTTGTCCTGAAACCAGACACTGTCAGTACAGTGCTATGACAGCTATGGTAGAAAAGATTTCTTCAGAACAGAGGCATCCAGCGATTTGGAGGCTGAATAATTTCTTGCACCAAAAAGCAAACATTTTCCCTGATTTCTTGGAGGAGCAACAAGTAGAACCTGAGAAGAACTGCCACGGAAACTTTCAGCATGTAAACTGGGTTAGTCCTTGTAGGAACAGGATCACAGGCAGCACAGTAGATACTCTAATCTCACCCACAACCAACATGGAGCCTCAGCTTGGCTGTGAAAGCAAATGCACACCACAGCCTCTTTGTGAGAGGAGAGGGTTTAGTTTTAACAGAGCTGTTCCTTGGTAGCCGTGGTAGAGACAACAAGGTTACAGTTGCCCATATACACCCAAGTGGAGTCATGAGTGTCCAGTGACTCTAGCTCTGTAACCAGCCATCCCATCTTGCCTATTTGGCAAGAGCTTGATGGAGGTTATCCGCTGTCACTGCAAGACATCAGTTTTGTCTAAAGTACATAACTGCACTCATGAAAAGTGTAAAATCTCCCAGAGGACTCAGTAATGTTATCACCTCGGATGTGTCTTTGAGAGTCCCAGAGATTTTGCAAGCTGGTGTCTCACAAAAGGGGGAGAGGGGATATCCCCTTTGCTGCTGGTAGTAAAGCAGTGTTGATAGCGTGGATCTTATTATGCACTGCCAGCACATACTACTGAGCTAGGCTCCTGTAAAGATTTTGAAGTTCTAGCCAAGCTCTCTGATGTGACTGTTAACTTGAATGTACCAGCCTGAAGGTGGCTGTGTGAGAGATGGCAAGGTGCTCAAGAATTCTCATTTCTAGGAACTGCTAAGCTGTCTTCACGGGTAAACTGGGTGGTACTAACTCCTTGTGCTATACTTTGATTACTAAATTATCCACCACTCATCTCCTCAAGATATCTCACTAATGGATATAAAAATAACCTGTGCCGTGTAGTCTAAGTACTGCTTCTCTGGAACAGCCTTTTGCACAATTACATTAAATGGTAGAAATGTTTGAGGTCACATTTTGTAGGGGGCTTGGAAAAGTGCAAAAGCTCTAAAAAAGTTGGACACAGCGAACCCTGCTTATGAATGATTAATGCTTCATTAGTGCCTGCCCAGATCAGAAGTTGTTCTCCTTAACACAGAAATGAAGATAACCAGGTTAAATGCATAGTTTTCACCCCAGCCTTCCCAGGAGAATCTTGGGTTCATTTCTTGGTCTTTGAAGACTAATGACTTGCCCTGGGGAACAAAACCTTCTAAAATGAGTGCAGCCCCCATCTGTATGTGCTGATTAGCCTCAGTATCACCACAGTGTGGTTGTGCAGATGAGCACTCTGCAGCTTCTCAAATGATAATGAATGTTCCTGTCTTCATTCACAAATCTGTAAGGGTTCTGCAATGGCATGAATAACCGCTTTGCTAATATCAATTGCTAATGCAATTACTGGGATTAAAAATAGGATTGCTAATGAAATTAGTATCAGGGACAGTGGTAATGTCACGGGGCTGTATAGTATATACTCTCATTACATTTGAAATCTGTTATCCCTAGAATCCTCTTAGGATCTCTATCAGCAAATATGCCACAAGCATCAGCTGTAAAAGTCATGTCATGATTATGAAATATACGTATCATACATTGCCCCAGCTCTCAGTAGGACCCTGGAACAAAAAAAAGTCTGAGCCTTGTGCAGCTCATAGAAAAGAGAAAAATGCCTCAAGTCCCCTATTGGCAGTTCTAACATAACAAAACTCTTTGGAGTTCCCGGTAATATGGTTTGATCTAGTTACATGATTGCAAGTGCTCAGAAGATGACTTTCAGAATGCATGTAATATACCCTATGACCAACTTTGAAGATGGGAAGAAAAGAGCATATCTATGATGCTCCCATATTGTATTGTGTTCTTCAGTATGGGGGTGCCTAGACAGACTCCTTGCTTTCTTGTGCAAGACACTACAAAGAATTAATCAAGCACAGGTTTCTTATGTATTACTAAAGCTACCATCTCTCCCAGAATTCCTATCACAATGTTGAACTCTTATTTTGGTCCTTTGGTGTTTCTTCTTTCTTATAAAAAGTATTCATATTCACTTCCCCGGGAAGGCATAGCTGGCTCTAGCTATACCCAACTGGGGCTTGAGCCCATTAAGAAAAAGGAAGCTCTTATATCCTATTTTCCAACATTTTCCATAGGTTAGAGGTGTCTGACACTACTCCAGGACTGAAATTTGTTCTAGGAAGGATATCTTGCTCCTTTTTCCTAGGTCTCCTTAGAGGGGTCCTAAGATAATCTATCTACATAAGCATATCCAGAGACCTTCTAGAGCTGCCAGTATATATATTACCCCCATTCTTCTCCAGACTTTAACAGGAATTGTGGAGAAATGATCCAAGAGATGGCATTTGTGTACGTAACAAAGGTCAAAAGCAACAAAATGAGTAGTTTACAGAAAGCTTGCTCTTGAATGGCTGTGCACAGCAGTTACATTTCTTGTGTTTCCTGAGTTAACAGGATTTCCTAAGTTAACAGGAACACTTGCTTAGCTACCAAAAGATTGTACTAAGAGAAAGAAAAAGTATGACTGGAATACTGGATTATCTGGCTCCCCAAGATCACAGATGGGTTTTAAAGAAGCAGATAATACTTACTGAAAATAGTTGTGCACAATGACCAGGAAGACCCCACAAGAAACTATGCCAGCATGATCTGCACTAGAGGAAAATAGACATGATATGAACAGTTCCGTTCAGACAGTGAGAGATTCTGCTGCAGTCTGCTTCTCTGCAGTGCCAAGAGGTAGAGAGAGATCTGATAGTTTCCTGGCAGGCTGAGATCCTCCATGTCAGGGAAAAAAAAAAAAAAAAAAAAAAAAAAAGGTTTCTGCAATTACTGGTATTAAGCTTCCAGAAATTGAAGCTTTTCATCTTTTACCCTAAGGACTGAGGAAGAGTGACTTAAGTCATTGAATAAGGCATATTTATATGGTGGTCCCCTAACAGGGCATAGGACCTGTGCCAATTAACTGACCTGTGTGATGTCTGAATTATGCTTATTAGAAAGTACTTGTGTCCTTGGTGCTCTGACTTTTCCATACTTCTGAGTAGTAATACATGCATCTTCAAAAACAACACATTAGTTCTAAGTCTATTCCTCAGTATGATATTTGTCCTGGTTACCATGTATGTAACTCTACCCTGCTCTCAGAGAACAAGAACAAGAACTGCTAGAAAACAAAACTCAGTTTCTCACACTCAAATTGGGCCAAAGATCTGCATGTTGGTCTTCTGCCCGTTTAATTCGTCTCCAAGATCACAGCTTAACTTCTGGGTGGTTACAGAGAAAGCAGCTTCCTATAACAACATTGTTCCGGTCTTGCCACGCATTATCCAGCTGACACAGCTTTTCACTTTCAGCATACTGAGGAATTTATTTATGTAGAAAGGTGGCTGGCAGATCACTTAGCGTTTACTTGCTACTCAACAGGTCTGTGAGGGCTGGGTTTTCCTGAGATGTGCTGTGGACATCTTGCAAGTGTTGCCACTATTAGTAAGGTTCCTAACTGTGATTTGACATTGCCATTTACATTGCTGCTTCAGACACCACAGCACAGAGAAAAGTAATATCTCAGCCCAGAGGCTCAGTTATGCTGTGCTGAACTATTCTCACAGTACAGCTATTACTATTTGGAAAGCAAAGTGGTTTGCACTGCCAGAAAAGACCTTGTATGCTAGCTGTAAGAAAAAGTGCACATACCTTAACCAGACCTGTGTGTTTTACGGACAGGCAATGTAAATGCTGAAGATGGACCAAGGCAGTCAGTTTCTTCAATGATCTACCTTGTTCCTTAAAGCCCACTCAGTCCCAACCCCCTACCATGGGCAGGGCTGCCCTCCACCATCTGAGTCTGCCAGGGCCCCATCCAACCTAGCATCACAGCTTCTCTGGGCAGCTCTGCCAGGGGCTCACAGGCTTCTCTTAGTGAAGAATTTATTCCTAATTTCTAATCTAAACATAGCTTCTTCTAGTTTAAAACCTTTACCCCTATCACCACACTCCCTGATGAAGAGTCCTTTTCCAGCTTTCTTGTAGTCTCTCTTTATGTACCACTGTAGAGTCTACTTGGAGCTTTCTTTTTTCTAGGCTAAATAATAGCAGCTCTTAGCCTGTATTTATACGAGAGGCACTTCAGGCCTCTGATCATCTTCATGAACCTTCCTCTAGACTTGCATTAACAGGCCTATATATTTTTAGTGTTGTGATCTCCAAGCCTAAACACAGTATTCCAGGTGAGATCTCATCAGAGCAGAGTAGAGGTGAACCTCTCTCCTAGCTACACTTCTTTTGATATAGCCCAGGAAGCACTGGCTTTCTGGGCCACATCACATGCTTCAGACTTCTGACGAGCTTTTCATCTGTCAGTTTGTTAGTCCTTCTCTGAAAGGCTGCTCTCAATCCACTCATCACCCCGTCTGTACTGACACTGGGGATAGTCCCAAACCAGGTGCAAGACCTTGCAGTTGGCCTTGATGAACCACACGAAGTTCACACAGGCCCACATTTCAGGACTATCAAGGTTCTTCTGGACAGCATCCTTTTCCTCCAGCATGTCGACCTCAACATTCAGCTTAGTATCATCAGCAGAGTTATAAAGGCGCACTTGATCTCACTTTCAACAGAATTTTTAAGATGCTGAATAATACTGGTTATGTTAGGGATGCCTGAGGGATCATCACTCGGCTCCACCTGGATATTGTATCATTGACTTCAACTCTGTGAGTGCAACCAGCTAGCGCTACCCACTCACTGGTCCGTCTGTCATATCCATGTCTCTTCATTTAAGAGGACAGGATATCATGCAGGACATTGTCTAATGCTTTGCACAAGTCAATGTAGATTATATCAGTTGCTTTTTACTTATTCACCGATGCTGTAACCCTGCCGTAGAAGGTCACCAAATTTGTCAGGCATAATTTGCCTTTAGTGGATGCCATGCCAGCAGTCAACATTCACCTCTTTGTTTTCCATGTGTCTTACCATAGTGTCCAGGAAAATAGTCTCCATACTCTTTCTGGGCACAGACACGAGACTGAGTGGTCTGCAGTGCTCTCTGGACCTTCCTTTCCTCCCTTTTTAAAAATGGGATTTATTTTCACTCACTGATATCTTCATCACATAACTTTTCAAACACAATGGCTCATCAGCTTCATGTGCTAGTTCCTTCAGGACCCCTAGGTGTATAAGAACCCATGAATTTGTGCTCTGTTATTAACACGACACACAACAAAGGTCATGATTTGTGGGAGGATACCCTAAAGCTTTTGTACTCTTTGTGCTTTCCTACCCTGTCATTCTGCATTAAATAGAATTGAAAATACTTTGTTTCCTAACTTTAATTTCCTAGCTTTAATTTTCTTACCTATAAGATTTCCTTAAAGATAACTCTACAACTCTAACAGTATGTCATTCGAAACTGAACTTAGAAATAGAAAATATAAGGGGGTAAATCATGTTGAAATGCATTGTTTGGCTTCTCTTTTAGCTGATGATACTAAGTTGTGCTCTGGTTTTCTATGCACTTGGAAATGAAAAGACGCTTGAGGGAGCGGGAAATACTCTGAGCAAGATAAAAGTCAAGAAAATTAATTGATTTTTCTTAAGTTAACTTGTGCATTGAAGTGCAGTCCCTCAGAAAATCACTTTCTGGATGCATAGAATGTGTTGCTGTAGGCAATGAGAGTGTGCCAGAAGTTTGATCTGATTTCTGGTCTTGGTTTAATGCTGATTCATCTTATCCAGTGCTATTTACACATTTAAAAAAGCCCTGGTAGGGGCAGGCTAAGTCACCATCAGATTAAGAGCATTGAAAGTTGAAGAAATTCATAAGGAAAGGCTTTCCAGAAGGTATAGCCAAAATAAAAGCACAACCAGGAAGTCGTCATACTGGCCATAAATCATTGCAGTGCCTTCATCTTGTCTTATGCAGGGATGATGCCAGCTTTGAATGCCGCCAGATAATTCATTTTGGAACTAAGAAGGTCTGGGGAATAAAGCTACACCATCTCCAGTGTTTTTCTAGTTTCTAGATACTGTTTTTTTGCATAAAATTTTCACAGGACATGGTCCTGACTGCATAACTTCAGGCAGCATACATATTGAAAAATGAGCTGAACAAATAATTCAATACTCCGCCCAATTATACTTAGGCTGTTATCAAATGTCTGCTTGCTGCAGGATCTCATTAAAAAGGGGCATGTTAAAAGGAGGCAGAGAGATGGTGGAAGTAGCTTCTGCTCTTTTTAGTCATGTGGGCCTTCTCAGGATGTTCTGTAATGGCCAAGAAGAATTGTTTAAAGACACAGACTCTGCTTAAGCCGAGGCATCTCTCTCTTATCATAGCTGGAAGGGTGGAGTTATCTTCTTCAAATATACAATTAAGTGTTGGACATCCCTCTTGTACTTGGTATGAAGGATGAATCTGCTTTATCCAGCTACGTGCACTTACTGTTTTACTTGTGTCAATGTATCCTTTCTCTCTGACGTACTTTAGGATCAAGCAAAACGTGGATGGGAATACTGCCTTATTAGGTGCATTCAAGACAGAGTAACTGTAGCCAGAAACACTTCTCCTCCCTCCCAGGACTGGGTCACCATTTCAGTGATGACCATACTCCATCATCCAGTTCCCTGCTGCCATCTCTTCATTCAGGAACACCAATAGAGGGCTTAATTTTAACTTCGGAGGGTTAAATACAAACTGCCCTTGGAGTCAACCACAGTTATGCTTTGCATTGGTGCCTGAGAGACAAATACAGCTGGCAAGTCTGATGATAACATCCAAGCGGGGCTCTGGGAAGGAGATTGTAGAGCAGAAAAATTAAAAGGTGTGTACTGATGCTACAGAAGACACAAATACATAAATAAAGACCGAAAAGTGAATTGTGATGCTTACAAAATTTAACAGAAGGGCGAAGAATGGGAAAGTTGCAGTTGTTCTGCATACTGCTAAGTCAAGCTCATTGTGTGCAATTGGACTGGGACACAAACTCCTGCCTTAGGGATTAGCTGTGCATACAAAGATCTGGGCCTGTGCTTGCATGCAAGGCATTAATCAAATTTTGGCTCTTCTGTGCAGCCCAAAGTGTCAAAATAGGTGATCAGGTATGCAAGGGAGACAAATCTGATCCAGAGCTGCAATGGAAATTTTCATATCTCCTTATTCTTCAACAAATCTATCCTCAACTTAGCTGAATTTCTTCTTTCAGGATGAGGTCTACTGAAGCTAGGAATGGACTTTGGTTTCAGGAGTATAAAAGCGTCTATCTATCTACTGTGTGTGATTAGCATTTTTATGGGTGTCTATGAGAGTGTTAACAGAACCACACAGTATCCATTTAAACTATTTCAGCAGCTCAGAGAGTTACATAGGAAGTCAGATATTTTTCAGATAGTCCTTTTAACAGCCAATAACATATGGGTCTGAGCTGGAAATGCTATGATGTAAGCCACACAGCAGGCCTCCGAGGCAAATTAAGCAATAACACGCATGATGCTCTGGCATCATAACAAACCATGTTTCTTCCTAAGTGGCACGTAGCAGGGAGAGGTATTCCCTCCCCTTCACCCTCAGGCTCAGTATGACAGGCTCTGTGCTAAGTACCTCGGGCTGCTTTGTGTGGCTGAGCACACCAGCTGTCCTCCTGGCAACCTGCCACAGTCGGACAGAAGGACAGCACCCGGAGGAGCTTGCAGCATCCATGCCTCCCCCTTTGGTCTCTTACACTCTGCTCCAGAGCAACCTAGGTGCAGGGAGTAGGGCAGGACAAGCTGGGGAGGAAGGTTGTCTACTAGCATTTGGGAGGGAAACCCGGGAGAGACTGGAAGAGTAGCACAAATCTGGGGAGATGAGAGGAGCTGGGAAGAAAGGGAAGTCAAAGTGAGAAGGGGGCCAGGAGCAGGATGGGACCGGATGGTGTGGAAATCACCCATGGGCTGGGAGCATTCCTGAACCCCCTTGTGAACAACCAGAAAGCCCCACAAGCTTTCTCCCCATGAGCACCACATTCTTACTGCTTGCTGCAGTACAGTATGGGAGACTTAGCACTAGAACTGCATCTCTGACCTAAGACTATAAAACCAAGTGCTGTCGAAACAGCAATTTTGTGAGTTTCTCCCTGAAAGGTGACAGTTGGCTGTGGGTTCAGCACCTGCTGATGTCACTGGGCGATGACAACCCTATGCTGTCTGCCACAGCGAGCTGCCAAAGGGTGCTCAAAGGGATGCTGGGGGTTGGAATTGTATGATCTTTAATGTCACTTCCAACCTAAGACGTTTTATTATTTCATTCCCTAGTCCCAGACCTTGCATCAGCTGGCACTCATCAGCACATCAAGGGAGCTGCAGGAACTCAGTGATAAGCCTGAGGTGGCCTTAAGGCCACACTGTTTTGCGGTCAGCATTCAGTGTAAAAGGCCTCCAGAGTGTGTCCCAGAACATCCAGGATCAAGAAGAGGTGCACTTAGGATTAAAAAGGCAAGACCTGTGCATACAGGAAAAGCCATTCCTGTGCATGTAGCACTGAACCCTGAGACATCCTCAAATCCAGCTGCACCTCTCAGCACTGGTGTCTGCAGTGCTAATTGCTAAACGTGAGAAGCCTGTGCCTTTGTGAGTCCTTAGAAATCCAGGTTGGCCTCAGTAATAAAGTACAGATGGGACATACCCTGTGCTGTGATGCTGTGATGGGGAAAACTCCTGTTTGTGAAATTTATTATACTCCCTTGCTAAATGGCATCAAGTTCACATAACACTATGTCTGTGTTCTAGCCAGGAAACTCGGACCTTGGAGGTGAGATCATTAAAGCCATCCTTCTGGAAACTCAGAGGTGTTTAGAAAGCCTGTTAATTACTGTACTAATCCTTCAGACAATGCTGACTCCTGGGATTCCCTGAGCATTAGCATTTTAATAGCAGCTGGACCCAGATTGCTGCACTCCCTACTCATGGGAGTAACTCTTCATGCAAATAATGCCAGTGCCTTCTCCGACCACTACATGCAGAGGTGAGACAGTTAGAGGAGTGTCAAAAGCTGGCCCCAAGCACTCATAGCAGATGCAGTCCTTTTTGTCTCATTACCACAGAGGTTACTTCATCAGTTTGCTATGTTTATCCAACGTCTATGAAGCGTCAAATGGTCCCTACCCACCATGGAATGAGCTGCTTTTTCTTTCCAAAATGATGTCTCTTCTTGTACCTTTCCCTGCAATGCTCAGCAAGCCAATGGGCTAGCAGGGAGATGGAGTGCTCTGGAGCCAGAACATGGCTTTAATGACAGAGTGGAAACCAAATGCCTAATCCATGAAAATTGCCTCTGACAAAATATGAACAACTGAACTAATAGTTGTAGTAACACTGGAACAGAGCTTGGCAAAACAGTTGTATTCCTTCAATCAGGCGAAATAGCTGCTGCCCCACAGCTCTCACTCTTTCCATCTGGACACTCACATATCCAAACATGTCCCACTGAAGGCAACAGACATCCCTGTGCAGCAACTTCTAGGTCACTCTCTGTATGTAACTACTTTTGTCAGACTGATTAATAATTTTCTGGCAAAATTAATTGTCCTGGTTGAAATGCAACCAGAACTGATCTGTGTTACTGCACTGCGCATTTGGCAAAGCAGGAGCTCCAGGAACCCTCAGTGAGCCTGGGTCTGAGCCTGCTCCCTGCAGGCACCTCACGCCTCTGGAGCTGAAACTGACTCCATGCCCACTGCCATCAATGGGCACAGGGGCTCTTGGAAAAGGTCTTGCCCAAGGGCCATCCTTTCTCTGGCTTAGTTATACATATGGCATGGAGCATGTTGTACAAAGCACACAGAGAGATGCGCAAAGTTCAGTTAGCAGGGTCTGTATTTGATGGTACACACTGACCATGCTGGAAATACCAATGTCATTTACCTGGACTTGAGCAAGGCTTTTGACACGGTCCCCCACCACATCCTTATCTCCAAACTGGAGGGATGTAGATTAGACAGGTGGACCATTCGATGGATAAGAAACTGGTAGGAAGGCCACAGACAGAGGTTATTAATGGTTCTATGTCCAGGTGGAGGCCGGTAACAAGCAGCGTCCTCCAGGGGTCTGTCCTGGGACCAGTGCTCTTTAACATCTTTATCAATGACATCGATGACGGAATCGAGTGCACCCTCAGCAAGTTTGCTGACCACACCAAGCTGAGTGGTGCGGTTGACATGGTGGAAGGAAGGGATGCCATTCAGAGGGACCTCAACAGGCTGGAAAGGGGGCCGGGTGAACCTGATGATGTTCAACACAGCAAAGCGCAGAGTTTTGCACTTGGGCCGGAGGAATCCCAGGCATCCATACAGCCTGGAAGGAGCGGTCCTTGAGAGCAGCCCTGTGGAGAAGGACCGGGGGATCTTGATAGATGAAAAACTTAACATGAGCCGGCAATGTGCCCTTGCAGCTTGAAAGGCAAATGGTATCCTGGGCTCCATCAGAAGAGGGGTGGCCAGCAGGGACAGGGAGGTGATTGTCTCCCTCTTCTCTACTGCTCTTGTGAGGCCCCATCTGGAGTACTGTTCCAGGTCTAGAGACCCAAATACAAAAAAGACAGAGAGCTGTTGGAGAGGGTCCAAAGGAGAGCCACTAAGATAATCAGAGGGCTGGAGCGCCTCTCCTACAAAGACAGGCTGAGAGAGCTAGGCTTGTTCAGCCTGGAGAAGAGAAGGCTGCAGGGCAACATCATTGCCGCCTTCCAGTACCTAAAGGGAGCCTGTAAATAGAAGGACAGTCAACTTTTTGAAGGGTAGACAATAGCAGGACAAGGGGAAATGGTTTTAAGTTGATGGAGGAAAGATTTAGGTTGGATGTTAGGGAGAAGTTCTTTACAGAGAGAGTGGTGAGGTGCTGGAACAGGCTGCCCAGAGAGGTTGTGGATGCCCCATCCCTAGAGGTGTTCAAGGCCAGGTTGGATGGGGCCCTTGGCAGCCTGGTGTAGTATTAAATGTGGAGGTTGGTGGCCCTGCATGTGGCAGGGGGGTTGGAGATTCATGATCCTTGAGGTCCCTTCCAACCCTGGCCATTCTATGATTCTGTGAAGTTACTTTTGGGAGAAAATAAAAACAAAATCTGAAGGGGAAGGTAAAGGAAAGGACTCTCTGGCATAACTGTGGAAAGAAGCAGTGGAGGTTCCCAGGCAGGTGTCCTTGACTTAATTGCATCTCCTGTACTCCCAAAGTACTTTCCTGTAGCAACCAGCCATTAGTCCCACAGGCTCCCTGCTGTTTGCCCCTGTTGATGGGATGTTGTACACACTAATGCACACCTTGCTCAGAGGTAGCACACCATCTGTCTTATGAGATCTGTGCATGCAAGTAATTGGGATCCCAAGCACAACCATTGTCATTACCAAAGCCTAGGAGAAGGGAGGAAAGCTGGTAAAATTCTCATATCCATATAAGCATGCGTCATGGCAGCAATGACAATGTCTGCAGATGCAAAGCCATAGGAATAGCAGCACAACAGAAAAACACCCAAAGAGGCAATTGGGAAAACACAGCTGCATCAGCTTGGGTGAAAAAATACCCAGTAGTTAGCAAAGTCAGGCTGCAAATTCTTGCTTGCAAGGCCTATGTACAAAGGCTTCTGGCATTTCAGAGGCAAGCAGCAAGCAGCTCCAGCAGGAAAGGGTGCCAGAGCTGTGCAGTGAGGTAGTCAATAAGCCAGTGAATTAAGAGCTGATTTTCCCTTTGAGGGATGGAGGCTGCAGTTGCTGCTCTGTACCTACTCCAGACATATCATGGGCAGGGTCTCAGCAGATATCACCCATATCCTAGTTAGGCAGTCTCTACCAGTGGTCATGGCTGTTCTGTGCTGGGCAGGGGCACCTTGCTTAGGAGAAGAAGGGCTGGAGATCCTTAGAGAGGGACCTCTTCCTGCTCTGCTCTATTTCTCTACATCTCTCTTGTGCCAGGCTTAGGCAGATGTCAAATTGTTTTCTTTTCTCATTGCTGTATTGCTTCAATAAGCCTCTGTAACTAGACAGAAAAGAATCAGAGGCACATGTTTTGTGAGCTGAACATTGGTTCCACTCTGCAGAAATGTGCTCAGCCAGATGATAACACTTGAAGCCATTGTTCAGTGAAAACTGGGATCTTCATGCAAGAGTAGTCAATTAATGGCTGTTGCAGTATAAAACACGGTTGCAACCCATCAGTTTTATGTATTTACTTTAATAAATCAGGTTCAGCATGAGCAGTTCTGGGTAGGCAGTCCATGTACATGCTGTTCTTTGTAAAACAAAGTAAAGGGCAATTTGCCCTGCCTCCTCATGTACCCAAGTAAAGACAGCTGAGCCTGGACTGGTCTTGAACTGAGAAGTTTAGAGTGGATTCTCACCAGGCTTTCCTCTCTCTGGGGGAATTCTTTCTGCTATTCCTGTGCACAAGTTTTAGTTAACTGAGCAGTAGATAAATAGTTCAAATGAACCGACAGCCATTAGAACCAGCCAAAACCCATTGCAATCTCTCAATACCTCAGAGGAGCCTACAAACAGGAGGGGAATCAACTTTTTGAAAGGATAGACAATAGCAGGACAAGGGGAAATGGTTTTAAGTTGATGGAGGGAAGATTTAGCTTGGATGTCAGGGGGAAGTTCTTTACAGAGAGAGTGGTGAGGTGCTGGAACAGGCTGCCCAGAGAGGTTGTGGATGCTCTGTCTATGGAGGTGTTCAAGGCCAGGTTGGATGGGGCCCTTGGCAGCCTGGTGTAGTATTAAATGTGGAGGTTTTTGGCCCTGCATGTGGCAGGGGGTTGGAGATTCATGATCCTTGAGGTTCCTTCCAACCCTGACCGTTCTGTGATTCTGTGAAAACTGAGTCTAAGTAACCCAGATATCAGTCAGGTAATCTGAACACCATTAGGGCTGGGATCATTGTGGGTATTGCACTGGTTTTGTGTTTGCACAATTATTAGGCAGCACTGCACATTTAGTTTACCCAAAGTTCACTTAGCTTTCTCGGACACCACACCTGCCAAATACATGGAACTGAAAAAATCCAGCAGTTTTTGCTATTTGGGAATTATTCAGCCTTCACTTTCTGATTCAAATGTCCCATACAAGCACATGCAATGCATTCTGCAACCTAGCATGTCAGACACTGATTTACAAGAGCGCATCAAATGTAACTATAAACTATAGGACATTCAATAAAAATCTCAGCAGTGCTGTAGGAAGGTCCTATCAGACTCCAGTTTTGAATAGTTTTGAAGTCTATGAGTTCTCCTATATGCTGAAAATAACAGGATGCTGGAAGTAGAAGAAGGGAGAAAGAAAAAACCCTTCACCTGTTGTCAGTGAGGTGCCCTCGAGCTTCCAGATGAAGAACTACAGCAAGCTGTGGGTGGTTGAGAGGTCCAAGAAGCAGATGCCTCCTTAATGAAATGCCATCTTCTTGTGAGGTTTGACAGCGCTGTCAGACCTGGTGCCTTGAACCCTGAGAGGGCCAAGAAACTCTTCTGCTCCAGATTGTTCTGCCCTTTTTTTCTGAAGAAGTGGGTCAGAAGAAGATATTAGGGATTCCTGTGTCCACTACTGAACCATACAGTTTAAAGCAATGAAGAATCAACACCACGTACGTTTTTGTGAAAATGGATTATGGTGATGTTTTTTTTCCCATGTGCATTGCTGCACAACATCACCAGATGTGAACAAGAATTGTCACTTGGAGGGGGCAGAGGGAGACCTTGCTCAGCCTGTTACGTATGGCAGGAACAGCTTAATCACTTCTAGTATTGCTTAGTTGTCTAAGACCATTGCTGTATCTTTCAGGAATCATCAGTGTTCCACTTAGGAAATATTTTTGCCTCTAGTGATTTGTATGTGTATGTTAGCTATCCAGCAAAAGATGGCATGACTAAATAATCCAACAAGTGTTTTATCAGCTTGTGTTTGCTCCTGATTCAAAGACAATACCCCAAAACAGTCATTCCCCAGGAATGCAGATCTTAGAGCTTTGACATTAAATTTCACTTAATGGAATTTGCTGCACAGATAAAGCACAATAAACAGCAAGACCTAACTCTGAGGACATTTCCTCTGATAACAAAGAGTTGACATAGGAAAAAATATGATTTATCCACTGGTTTGTCTGAGGTCAATGATTTAAAAAAACAAAGTTTAAAAAAAAATCCAGACAAGCACCCCAGAAGAATGGATTTCAAATTGATGAGGTATTTCATCTTGATTTTCAAGTGCATGAGCTCACTTGTTGCCGGACATGCTTTGGAGGACTGGCACCAGGAGCTACAGAGAAGCTGTGTTTCTGTTTCAGCAGCCAGAGGAAACCATGCTTCATATCTGGTGTCCTACGAGCCCTCTGGACAGCAAAGTGTGACAGAGGCCTGGCCCTCATGAGGGAAGTGGGAATAAGTGTTTCCACATACCTCAGATGTCTTTGGAACAGAACCAGCATCCACAGACCTGTTGGTCTTAATGGTCTCTGGTGTTACATGCTCTGTGGAAACAATCACGGGTAACCCTTCTGTAGTGATCTTGCAAACTGGAGGATGGTAGAAACATGCTGGTAGAAACAAAGGAAAAACCAGAAAAGGCTTCCACCTTTACAGGTGCAGTTGCCTTTATATTTTACCACCATGTCTTCTTCACATCCTATGGCAGAAGATGATGGCCCCTCTTTTGTTGATTCATTTGCAATAGGGCAGGAAGGGAACTGAAAGGGTTTAGAAAATCTTTTATAACTTTGACATATGAACAATTTGTCAGGCAGGTGACTGTCTCCATTAGTTACTGCTTCAGCATATCATTCAGACACTGCATTAAATGGAGATTTTCTATCAGCATATCTCTGACTTGTCAAGGCCCTAGAAAAACAAGCCGGACCATCAAGTGTGGAACATGTATTAGGACAGAGATATATACTGTCTAGCTGCATTTCCATTAAAGGACAAAAGCTATTGCCTTCCTTGTGGCCTGTCTTCCTTTCATGGTCCTCCAGTCTGAACTTACAGTGATCACCTGCATTGAATTGTGGGATGATTTATTTCTTTATACCAAAGCAAAGAGACTCAACACACCCAAACTGTTCCACAATAATAGGTCAAGTCTACAACATAAACTAGCTGGCAGCTCTCCTTGAGCTGTGCAGAACAGTGTGCCTTCTGGGGAATATAAAGGGGGGGTTTTCTTCTCATTTTTTTTCTCATTACCTATTCTTCGTCTCTCCGAATGACATCCCTGAAATTAAGGAGTTTACCATCTCTCTCCTAAAAAAAAAAAAGTCACCTCCACTCTAGAGGATTTTAGAAAAGGAACACTGCATAGTTCGACATTTGCTATCATGAATAGTAGTATACATGCTCTTTTGAGGCGTAGATTTCAGGTAAGGTATATTATTAAAAGTTGTACACATAGATACACACATGACTGTGATTTTCTTTGGGAGAAAAGGAAGTGGAGGAGGCAATTAGCAGTAATTCAGTGTCTTCAGCAGATATCCTTCTCTGCCCTGCTCTAAGGACATGCACACTGCATTGCTGTGTGGAATAGATCCATCTGCAAAATAAAAAGAAATTTGATGTAAGACTTGTTGGTTGAATGGAACTCCCATTTTCTATAATTGCCAGTAGTTTTCTTGTATAGCAGCCTGCCAGTCCAGTATCAGCTTTCCTAACACACTGGAAAAGATGTGATGAGGGAGGCATCACTCACGAACAATGACTTTGACTGGGTTATACCTCATTCAGAAGTCTGTTCTTGTCAGGAACCTGCTGGCCCTCTTCTCTCCAGTGCTGTGCACCTGTAATAAGCTGACAATGATAAATGACAAATGTCACCTGAAGCAGAGCTTTTTCTATTCAGCTCGCCTTCACAATAATCAAGTAGTAAGAAATAATGCATTCTTGCCCTGGGTACTGTGACAACTTCTTGCTAGTTCTTATAGCTTGGAGGGCAAAAGAAGATGACAGCAGACAGAAGAGGTTATTTGTAGAATGGTTTGGAAAATTGATTTGTTCCAGCCATAAAGCAGTGTGGGTGAGAGCAAAAATAGAAACCCTTAGTCAGAAATTTCTGCATTTTCAATTCGTTCTTACAGTTTTTTGCTACAGTTTGGAAAGGAGTTTCTGGAGGGTACCAGAGTTTACTTTTGCTTGTTCAGAAAAAAATTTTCAATGTAAACCCTTTTTAGTTTACATATTTTTGTTAGGAGGCAAGTTAAATAACTATGCTGTCTGCTCAAGGTTAGTCACTCTGTTGTATAGGAGTAGTTGAAGGCTCTGGCAAGTATCTCAGAGGATAAAATTTCCTCAAGTTCTGTGGAAGTTGACACTTGGGTAGAAGTCACACTTGGGGAGAAGTCACTGTAAAACAGAGTGTGACTCGAGTTCATTGGACCTGCAAGTTCCCGTATTAACATATATGTGTTGTTCAGCCAGCCCTTGAGGGAAGAAACAGTGGAAAGGACAAGGTGGAAAACAATATCCATGCTGCTCAGTGTGTACAAGTGCTTTGAAGAGTGTTTGTTAGAGCTTCTACTAATTTGATAAAATTTCTGAGAATAAACATAAAGTCCACTTCTCTTAATATGCTGATTCAAAAAGAGAATAAAATATATACAAGTTACACTTTTCTCTAGTTCATCATTGCTCTGATTGAACAAGTGCAGATATGTAATTGTTCCCATTGCCTTCAGGGCCCCAAGGCAAAAGAAGTTTTCACAGCTTTCTTGGACAGGCAGCAAAGGTGTCAACTTTGAATGGACACTTGGGACAAAAGCCAATCAATTTATTTCAGCCCAGAGAGGAATTATAAATATCACAATATCACAATCCATGCATGTTTTGTTCATGAGAACTTGAGTAATAACATGATAAAGATACGAATTTTAATGACAGACCAACTTTTTCTGCTGATTATTAGCATTGTGTGACTTAAGAATAACCATGTCATCTAGATCTCTATTTGAACTGAATTACATGAAATTAAGGCCTTTCTCTCTGTTAAATCTGATATTGGACCCAAGTTGATACAGTTGTATACGATGGTTTTCTGTCCCTGACCATCCAGCTGTCATGCTGTCTCATCACACTCTGTACAGTGGTGATCTGAAGTTCCACCACTTCTCAGGAGTTTCCCCAAGCCAACCTGCAGTCTGTAAGAGCAAGACTGAATTTTCAGTAGAAGAAAGACAAATAATCCTACACTGCAACTTCTGCCGGAATGTTTGAAAGACTCATTTTCTAACATTGTTCCTTGGTACAGGGGGGTATCAAGGGGGTTCCTCAGCAGGGGGTTGGAACTTAATGATATTTAAGGTCCTTTCCAACATAAACCATTTTGTGATTCTGTGAACCTGTGACACTTGGATTCCAAATTACAAGTACTTGAAAACTAATTGCTAATTTCAGCTTTTGTGGAACTCAGTTACCCTTGTGTGAATGCAATTGGATTAATCCCTGAGTCCACAGACACAAGACATAGCCAGCACAGTTGTTTGTGTATGTAGAAGAATGAAAGAAACACCTTGCTCTGTGCGTGAGTTCTGGCACTTCTCTTTTTTCTATATGCAGCAATTTAAGTAGAATGGACTTTGTGCAATCCCCCTCTGTGAAAACACTTTCAGCAGTTTAACTTCAAGACAAGCAACCTTCCTTGTGTAACTTTAAGGCATATTTCTTGGGTTCTGACAGATGAATTATTGTCAGTTATCTGCAACAGCTCAAGGGTTTATGAAGGCCTTCCATGATGCTGGTTTTCCCTGCTTCCATAGCAGGAATAAGCAGTCTGGTTGCCAGCCCCACTAACAGTGCCACTGAAGTGGATTATGAACAGCTCAGCTGCAGAGCTGCAAACAGGCCCATCCCTCACAGACCTGCAGCTTGGCCATGTTAATCTGGGAGCAGTGAGCAGCTCAAAGACAGTTGCCAGTTCAAGAGGGGGAGCAGAACATCACTGAGACTTCCATGCTGAACTCAGGAAATCAGTCAGCATGGCCAAGCTAAAGCTCAAAATGTGGGTTCACACATTGCTAGAACAGGCAGTAGTATAAGACCTTGTCCTATGCCAAAACTGTAATGTAAGGCAAGTATATGCTGCTCAGGAGGTGACTGCAGAGGAACAGTGAGGGAAACTTCTCTTTGCTGATGGTATTCCCGAGTCAAACTTTCTTCAGTGAACCTCATGCTTCCCCCATGCTAATAGGTCGGGAGTGTCCATGCTGTTCAGGATTCTACATAATGACATGAACCTGGGATCAGGCACTTTGCCCAAAATTTTGCTTTGAGGCCTGCTATCTGAAGTGCCTTTGCGGCTTGGCACAACCAGCTTTTACAAGAGTTGCTTGGAATTTCACCTCAAGTGGCCACCTGCATTTGGACAAGAACATCTTGACCTATGGTGCTAGTTTTTTTGCTGTGGACATATCCACTGTGCTGGGTCCTGTACAAACAAAGACGTTTATGCATGTCCCTAAATACCAATAGCGGGGAGTAAATGCTATTTAAAGCCAAGATCTTGTGTGCCCCATAAGTTACTTAAGAGTTCCTTTGAAAGGCAGCAACTCCTGGCAGCTTGAGTAGGAGAAAATGTTTGTTGGTAGTGTCAGGAGAATACGGTCCAGTGAGAAAAGGAGAGGCCCCACACTTACCAAGTCTTCATGTGTAAGTTACCAAGGCTGGTTTTGGAAGGGCTAGGCTAGGCAAGAGTGTCTTTGGTTTTCTATAGGACTAGCTGTCTTCTGCATCCTGCCTTGAATTGTATGAAATCCTATAGGAGAGCCGTAATGCTTCCTGGGAGCAAGGTTTACCCATCTGCAGCAGTCAAACAGACGCTCTGGGGCTGGAAGAGCTAACACTGGTTGGTGATTGCTTTGGTCTGACTTAAAGTCATCTGGGTTTGTATATGATTTACTTAACATTCTAGTGATGTGATTTAGCCTGGAACAGTCAGCAGGATTTGTGCCAGATGGACATGTAGCATTAATTTGATTTCAAGTTTGGTTATAAGCGTAACAGAGGGCTTGATGAAGATGCTAAAGTTCTAGAATGCCAGCCTGCCATCCAGATCAAGTAAAGTGTCTGTTGGCTATTTGTTTTACCAGCTTGCCAAGTGGTCCATAATAAACCACATGATTTTAGTTCTTACGTAGGATCTCTGCAGTAAACCTCAATTTCTGCGGGCAATGTTTAATGAGCCCAAAGGGGACAAGGCTAGGCAGGCTAGCTCTTTGCTCTTAGGCTGGCTGTGCCAACATCTTCTGAGGCTATGGCAAGGAAGACTGGTGGAAAACTGAGGCAGCCTTGAAAGGTCTCCCAGCTGCTGGAAAGAGCCAGAGGCTGAGGGGTCAGTTCCTACGACGTGCTCAGCAGTGAAACAAGCTACTTCTGATCAGACTGGAAAAAGGGATACTGTAGCCCCGGTTGTGCTCAGTAGTTAGGATGGAGAACTGAGGCCCAGGCACAGAGTATCTCTGACAGATAAGTTGTTGCTAGATGGTAGTTTGCTCCACTTAACGCAGGCAGGGTGGCTGTCTAGTTTCGTTTTTTCTTCTCAAAGTTCTGTGCGAACTGCCTCGTTTGTCTAATCTACAGTGTCTAAATCAAATGAGAGGCTTTGTGTGGAGAGATGATAGAGGCTTCAACCCGAGGATTTTTGTGCCATACTTGCATTTCCAGAATACCTTTAGGGGATTTAATCTTCCTCATTTGGTAGATATGGAATATAAGGCATAGTCACTGGAGGGTTACTGGTTATAAATCTTTGTCTTTTTTTTTTCTTGTTTCATAAATTAATTTTGCTGTACTTTTCTCAGTCGTATAGCTCTTTCTTCTTATGAATTTTCCATTCCATCAGTATGTCTGGAAAGATACATATTCAGATTTTTTTATTTTGGTAGTGATTACAAAACAAAACACCTGAAAGTCACCTATGGAAGCAGAGGTATCAAAGAAACTCATACTCTTACTTTGTATCTTGTTTACAAGGAACCCTGAGGCTAACTTCACACACCCAGTGGCTGAGAAAGGCACAGCAAGAAAAGTGTCTCCTACACCTTCTCTCCAGAGCACTGGCAATATGGCTCCATGCATTTACTTTGCCTGTTCTTCTTCGGAGACCTCTGTGTGACTTCTGCCTCCTAGACCTACTCTATTGCACCGGATGGGGTGCTGTGCATAAAACCCAGAGAGTGAGGAGAAGGGATATTATGCAACTGATCCCAAGAAAGGAGTTATGAATTTGGTTTCCAAGGGGGAGAAGGTGAAAGCTTGCATTTGCATGGGTCACAGACCAGAAGATGTCCAAATCTAAGAGGAAAGTACACATACTGCATGGCTAGTTTCATGTAGCCTGATGAAAACAGCTAGAATCCAGGGAAAATAGCTCTTATCTCTCCGGATTTCTGCTGATATCGTTTTTTATTTCAGTCTGTTCATGAATGGAGAATAAGTATTGGGGAAACAGCATTAATTCCAGCCCAGTTCTTTTTCACTATCCTATTTTCTGTCTAAACCCATTCAGAAAATATTAGTCCAAGGTTCTGGATGCAGATTTTTCTAGGCATTTTTATTCTGAACCTTAGTGATTACGCTGATGCTCAGAGAATCTGTTATCAGTAAGTCTGGCCCCTCAGATACCACGACCATGTAGTAGGCCCGCTCAGATAAGACACTCAGTATCCCTGAGCAAGGGTAGTTACAGGACCTTGTAATCAGGCAGATGCCAGTCTTACTGGCTCTTTAAGATGTTGCAACTTGGTGATCACTTTCCATGTTCAGAAGAGTGCAACACTACAGCTGATGTTACACCTGTTCAGACTCCCTCTGCAAAGAGGGAAAATACAGGTAAGACTGGTAAGTGAAAATTCACTGGTGGAAAGAAGGTGAGAGTTACTTTCTTATAAGGATGTCAGTCTTTGCACACAGCCTGCATCTACCTATAGATGCCTTCTGTAAAGCTGCTCTTGAGGCAGGAGTTACCTGTTGTCTCTGTACAGACAAGTACTGCTTCTTTACATAGTACATCAGACTTGTCTGCACTGAAAAGCATCCCCTGTTTACTGTGATCATATTGAAGGTTAAACTTCCCAGCCTATGTAGTGCCTCCCTTCGTTTTGCAGAAGATGAAACAAGGTGCTATTAAAATTACAGTGGCCTATCCTCTGAAAATTAGCACCAGTTATTAATTCAGATGGACTTCACAAGGGCAGTGACAACCCTGTTTGGGAAGAGCCTACAAATAACTGTGCCAACATTCAGCACTGGAACCGACCTCAAAAACCTCTAGTCTCACTCAATGCTAGCATTGCATTTTCAGCAAACTGTGTGTTCATATCTGTGGGCATTTTATTCTCCAATTTCAAGTTTTTCTAAGAATTCCCTAGATCTCATACAACTTCATTCCATCCTGACCTTCACACTTTTATCTTCTGCCCACAGCACAAGAATGAAGGGCCTTGCTATCTCACATGAAGGCTTTTCCACGCTGAATGTCACTGAAAGACAGAAATGCTATTTCTATTTTCAAAGATCACATTGATTCATAACCAGCATACCGCTGTTGTGACAAGGAAGAAGAGAGCGGGTTAAAGAACTGTAAAACTGAGGAAGTGAAAAGATGGAAATTCTAGTGGTAATAATGGTGAAGAACTGCAGGCATTGCTGAATATAGTGGACTTCAGTTAGGATATTTGAGTATCCAAGGAACCTGGAAACATACATGTAATACCATGGAAATTAGATGGAAGATATGGAAAACATGCAATGTGGAAGAGACAGGACAATGTTAGAAGAAGATCGCATTTCTGCAAATAGGAAAGATCAGCAAGTTGCTCAGGACTACTCAAATATAGCAAAAATCTAAACAACATCTTCTAAATAACAGGGGGGAAAACAGAAGGAAAATAAGTAAAAAGAAGAAAAAGACTTTTGTGGGTAGTATTGGCATATTTTTTTCATATATTTTCTAAGTTTAAAAAACTGGAGCCCTATGATATTCATATAATAAATGATAATAATAATCACTGTTAAATGTTCTACTCATTAACTTTAAACATACTGTCTTGGCCTCCTGTTGGCCTGTTTAGTATTCGTAAGAAGGGAAAGTTGCTATTGGGCAACTGGAAATTGTCTATTTCTTCCATATTTGTATAGCATCTAGCACAGCAAGAGGCTATTTCCACATGCTGTTGAATAATGATGCATTTGAGAACAGTCTGTTCAGCACACCTTTAAATTCCAGTCCAAATGCTTGTGTAGAACTAACAAAAAAATGTATAACAAAACCCTGCTGAAGAATGCAGAAGTCTTAAAAAATCAGTGTCCTACAACAGTGCAAGGCCTGAATGACCTTGTGAGATGTCCTTAGAAATGTTTCACTCCTGTTTCTTTGTCCTTAGCACTGTTCTCCATCTATATCCAAATTGCTCAAACATCTTCAAAACCAAGAACAGAAAAAGTTCCATGAGCTCGGAAACCCCAAATGCATTTGGTTCTCATGGGATACATTCCCGTTTCTACAGCACTATAAACCCAGTTTCCCTGGGGACTGGACTTCATTTTTAGCCAGAACTCCAGCCAATTTCACTTCAGCAACCTCTTCTCAAGCAGAAATGTTCAATTTATGTTTAATCAACTTCTATCCTGCAGCTTCTCCACACCCTAGTCATCCCCCATGGTGCTCATCTGGCTGCACAAAATCCTTCTGTGCCGAATGAATTGGAGTTGATATTCAAGTCATGGATATCTTAGGTATGTGTAGATTAACATATAGATTAAGGTATGTATAGTAATATAGCCAGTTCTGTTATCACTCAGTTAAACTGATTCTTACTATTACTTGCTCTACTTATTAATTTATTTTTACTATTCGTTGAACTAATGATCCTTTCGCAGATCAATGCACAGTAATACAAAAGCATGTTCTTAGTGAAAAAAAATGGAACTGAATTCAACTTTTTGTGTACAGTGTTGACACTGCTGTTTCCACACGGGGATAAATTTGCATAAACCAGCAGTTTCATCTGTAAACTTTTCTCATGCTACTTCACATCCTTAGGGTCTTCTGCAATCATTTTCAGCTCTTGTTTTACTATTCTGCTTTAGTATGCTACTCAAGGTTTGTTGCACCATTATCCAAATATCCTTTCTCCCAATCATTTGTAAACAAGCTGTGCATCATATGCCTTTGCACAGATCCACTTCATTAGAAACCTGCTACTTCCTGCATTTCAGCCTTTTATTTACACATGCAATATCTTTTAGCCCATGAGAGAAAAGCTTTTCAAAAAACCTGCAGGGAAGCACCTTGTTAAATTTTTTTATAGGAAACCAAGTTGTGCCAAACAAACTGGATCTTCCTCACAAACACTTTCAGTGACTTATCAAAAAAACTATATTAATCAGTGAAACATAGCTTCCCTCTGCAAAATCAGATGCACTTCCTGGTCATTAATTTCATATCTATAATTTCTATCTTCTGTCAATTAATTACAGATATCAAGATTACCAGCCTGTACTGCCCCTACTCCAGCTCTTTTAAAACTGCTCTTTCACTCATCCTGTGCTGGGGTTGTTTTAAGCAGTAGCTCCCACAACTCAGTAGTTGACTTAGGAATTTCATACTTGGGATCCTTTTGATGTTTTGGATGAATGTCATTGATCACTGTGACTTTTCAGTCCTTGTTTTATGAAGTTGTTCTGTAGGCACAGATCTTCCAGCATATCCCATGAGAAAGTGAACTATGAACCTTAGAGGGCTCCTTTCAAGTGAACACAGATGTGAATAATTTATTTAGTTTTCTGCTATGACCTTATCTTTTACATACTGACCTCTGTGACCACCCACACCTTTTACACCACCTCTGATGGGCATCCTACTGCTGGTGATATGCCTTCAGCAAGTTTTTCCTCTAAGGTTTTTGACCTGTCTGTTCATAATTCTAACTAACCAGAAGGATTCCTACAGTTCTCATCTGGTCTCATTTGCAGTTTGCTTTCCTGCTCCTTGTACCGTCTTTCACCCTGCTGTTTAATGATGTCAGCCTTTTTCTCTTGAAACAGGCCTTGCACATTGCTAAGAGCCAAGTATTCATCTGGTGTGACATTTCAGTGCTCTATTAATTACTACTCTTCCAGCAGCTCTCTCCTACAGCAACTATATTAGTAGTTTCATTTAAAAAATGTCTTCAGTCACTCATATTACTTCTAAGGCATCTAGCATTTTCAACAAACTTGTATATATATATGTTATTTTTAAATGTCCAAGTATGTGTAGAAGTACATGTGTATTCTGATTTGATTTCCTGTTGTCCATGTTCCAATTAAATTACACTTGCTACCTGTTCCTCTGTACTTCACATCCTTTCCCCATTTTCTTTTTTTTTATTTTAATTTAGTTCCAAATCTAATGCTTCATTTTTTTAGCTTCATGCTACTTCCATTCTGGACTAAGACGAGAGGCAATGGCCTCGAGTTGCACTACGGAGGTTCAGGTTGAATATGAGAAAACATTTCTTCTCAGAAAGAGTGGTGATGCAGTGGTACAGGCTGCCCAGGGAGGTGGTGGAGTCACTGTCCCTGGAGGTGTTCAAGAACTGTGCGGACACGGCACTGAGGGATGTGGCTGGTGGGCATGGTGGGGTTGGGTTGATTGTTGGACTAGATTAGCTTAGAGTTCTTTTCCAGCCTTAATGATTCTGTGAAGCCCTTCATCTTCAGAAACCAGTTCTCTGGAGTTCTTGATGAAACCGAGCATTTTTCCCCATGTCACTTACTCAGCTGTATATAGAAACTTTGTTTTTCCACACATTTAACTGATGCTGGATGTTCCAAATGAGTTCCAATCTAAAACCATAAATTTTGCATCTAGAATGTTTTAATTTTTCCATCTCTTTTTCAGCCACAACAGATTTTCCATCACTGTCAACTCCTTTCCAGTACTCCCTGAGGGAGTGTTTAGACACACTGAGGGGATTTACTACCACTGCATTACCTGCCAAGCAAGTCTGAGTGCAATCTCCACTGCTATCTTTACCCAGCTACGCACGTGCAGAATATTTAAATGCAGGTGCATTTATAATAGGCAACATCTTCCTCTTTGTTAGGGCATAGAATATTCCTTATTCAAGGCACTGTGTGTGCCCATTCTGGAACTCATTTACTTCTTCACAGTTACTCTGCACTGCTAAGGCTAAGTAGGACTGCTCGTCAGCATCCAAAAAACCTCATGATTTCTCATTAAGATTTTCCAGAGCAGCCTATGGATTAAGTGGTACATGGGAGATTGGTAGTGCCTGGTAGGTAATGACAGTAAACAGTTACACAACCTGCACTTTTCCCTAGTGTTTTTTTCTGGAGGAAAGAATGAAGCAAATTCTTTTTGTTACCATTGTTGGTGGTGACTATATTAATTTATTCCTTGATTTCTACAAGCTACTTTACTTCCACGTGGAATTGGTTTCCCTGTGGAAATCAGGATAGACTCCTTGTTACACAGTTGTTTCTGTGCTAGAGTTCAGTTGCTTATGCACACTACAGCAGACATACACACACCAATCCATTATGTCTGAGCCTTAAAAGCAGGGTTCACTCAAAAAACATTTTTTAAGAGTGGTTTCACTGAATTCTTGACTCAAGGTCTTCCCTGGATCCTCAGTATGTTTGAAAGTGTCATTTTTAGTAGCGATGTATCAAAATAACTTTTCCACAGGGAGAAGGAAGGAAGGAAGGAAGGAAGGAAGGAAGGAAGGAAGGAAGGAAGGGAGGCAAATAGCAAGTTGTAGTTCTGCCTGCATCGACAGCATGCACAAAGGTATGTACAGCCACTTGTTTGTAGGGGGTCCCCCCACCTACATGCTTCCATACTGCCAGTGATAGGAGGGTTTTTCCTTATAATGATTCTGCCAGCAAAGAAAGCCTAAATGAGGGAAGTAAGCTGTAGGGTAACACTTTTTGCTTCTTTCATCTTTTTAAAACACAGTGATGTTTGGGAGTAGTCCTGAAACTCAGTCTGCCATTACGGAGACCAGGTATAGAACGCTGGCCCCTAGTGGTACTTAACAACTACTGCTACTAAAGGAGGCAAGTCCTTTTGCACAGGAGGAGAGTAGGGGGAAAAGTAAAGCACAACATGTCTGAAGCATTCATAGTATTTTTTCATTCTTCCTAATGCTTGGACAGCAATCAGCTGTGGTAAAAAACAGCAGAAAAACACAAATAAATGGTACTTTGTGAGGGATAGAGTCGATATCAATTCCCTAAGCTGCCAGGACCAGAATGGACATACTTTCTCAAATGAATAAGCTTTCCATTGTGCTCTAAAGTACCCCTTCCTTAAAATAAGCATGGTCTAGGAATCAATAGGCCTTGTTAAATGGATTAAAAATGGACCAAAGAAAAAATAGATCTCAAAAGGAAATTGTTCGAATGGACCATTCTGGGAACACAGATGATTTTAGTGGTATCCCTTAGGATCAGATTTCACTCTGAGGGCTGTTCGATATTTTAATCAATAATCTGGAATGAAACATGAAAATCATTGCTGATAAAATTTGCAGATGAAACAGGAATGCATGAAATAACAAATGGTTAAGGAACATTTCCCCAGGGGAATCTGGATTGTTAACCAGGTTGTGTATTATCCAGTGTGCCTTTATATTTGGCCACCAGTAAAGAGTAAGGAGTAGCTTGCAATGATGGGGGAGATGGTTCCACAATGCAGTGCCTCTGTTGATGGGCATTTTATTGAGAGACTGCGGCCGGAAGGTTTAATGTGGTCCTCCTACACAGGAGCTGTGATGAAGGAGCAGGGATCAGGAGTTAGACCATCGGCAGCGCCATCACTCACCCACTCTGATGTCAGTTTTATGGAGAGGATACTGGCAGGGACACACAGAGGCAGCATTAAAAAGGAAAGTGGAGAATGCAGAGGAAGCTCTGAAAGACTGTCTTGGAGTAGCAAGGCTTCAAGCACCTTTGTTCATTTAAAGGGTGGGAGAATTTTTTCTCTAAAGCAGTGGTTTTCACTCTGTAGTTACAGGTACACTGACAGGGGATCATGCAGGAGAACAGAGCAACAGAATTTTTTAAATTCCCTAATCTAAAATCAGATTTTGCATGAGAAAATGCAGAAATGTGCAAATTGAAAAGTCTTGTAAATAGTAGTTTGCAAATGCTGAACTAAAGAAGGTAAGATTCTAGATAGGATTTTAAAAACTTAGACTGAATTTGAGAGGTGGAAAAACAAAATGATGAAAATGTTAAGCAGATAGATTACCTTCTGTAAGGGAAGTGGTGGATTCTCTTTTCACTGAAAGATAAGCACCTCTCTGAAATATGGCTAACTTTCTGTCCACACACAACTTGTAACAGTTCAAATGAGGACACAGGCATACCAGGGATGTGTGTAGCATCCTGCCAACTGAAAACTAAGATGCTTCAGGGACCTGGGCTCTCTGGTCTGTATCATACAGAAAGGTCACATCAAGGAGATGTATTTCAGCTGCTGCTTTCAGTGACTCTAGCTGCTGCCATAGGTGAAACATACTGAGTGGGAAAACTTCATTTCAGAGAAATGGGATCAGAAACACCATTCAAAACCACAACTGACACTTAGCAGATCCAATATGGTAGCAGGCTTGCATGAGAGGTTTTGTACTTACAGTTCACAGTGATGATTAAAGTGCAAGGCCTGTTCCTAATCTCAGTAAATGTCTGACCTGAAGAAGTCCTGGAGCCCAAAGCTCCCCCATTTGATTTTGTTGCCTGACAAGTGTGTGATCACAAGCTACCAGATGGCACAGCTTCCTAGAGGGATGGAGCTCTGTGGATGAGAGTAGCTGCAGGTTTCAATTTCACTCCCAGCTCACTGCTAATTTTCTTAAGTCACTGATGCAAAATATTGATTTCAAGGCAGATTTAAAAGTGTTACTAATCCACAGGGGGGTAGCAGTATGTATTTAAATTCCATATGCTGATTAAAGCTGTCAAAGGTCTTATATGCAATTACATATCTGTTTTTAAATGCATTTAGTTCACAGTTCTATAATGCACACTTTTCAAAACAAAGGGGGAACAAGGAAGAAGATAGCAAGAGCACAAGAATGGGAAGGTGGGAAGTACAGAATGGGAAGTAAAGCTTTAGCTTTTCTTAACCTCAGCTTCATGGTTTCAGGATGGAGTGGCTGGTTCCTTGCTAATTCAGTTTGGTAGCTTCCAAGTAACAGCAGAACTCCGCTCCAGATGCAATTATCCTCCTGCATTGGTCCTTGCCAATATTTCAGATCCTTTCCTCTTTCTGTGTTAATTTCTGTTTCCCTCTTGCCACATCTTGTACTTAATGAATATTAGGTGGAAGAAGAGTGACAACACAAACCAGCACCAAGTGTTTTAGGAGCAAGAATCTCAACTTGCATTGGGCCTTGAGTGTCCAAGTCTCTTGGGTGCATTTGGAAAGTGCTAGCTAAATTTCTGATTAGAGCTGGTTGAAAATATCCTGACTGAGCAGCTGGCTGACAGAAAATGCCCTTTTGATTAGATTGAAACATTCCACAGAAACATGCCAGTTTTGATCAAAATTATTGAAGTGTTTCATCTCTGCCAAGTTGGAGCTTTTGGTATGACAAATTTGGCACATTTGCATGGCATTATGATGGACAAAATGACAACACTGAAATCAAAAAATTCAGCATTTACTGAGATGTTGCATTTTGAGAAAAAAATGTTATTGTATTGAACACAGCCTCCCACTCATCCCCCCCCCATTAGCTCCCGGCTCAGCCTGGCCCCCCATCACTTCCACAGAACACAGTGTCTGGGACAAAGCCCCTGATGGTTATACTGCAAGGAAAGGGCAAGCCAGGCAGTCCTATGTACTTATCTGTGCACACTTAGAGAAGAGGGCAGCTAATGGAATTGAAAGTCACACAGTCGAAGGCTGATGGGGAATTCCCCACACATAAGGCCTAATTAAATTTGGGTTGCCATGCAGACAAGCAGATTTGCCAGAAACACTACCAGAAAGGCATTAGGTGTCTTAAACAGAGACAATCTGCATTTATAATTGATTACTTGGGATAGCTTTTCTGTGAGCTCCTTCAGGTACTAAATGACACATTTTGGGAATAAACTGGTTTGCTGTTAGGTTTGGAGCAAGAGTTCCCTGTGATGAGAAGTGTTGTACTAAAAGGAATATAATGCACTTTTTACTACTTTTTCCAAAACATCTGGTTGCCAGTCAGTGCTGTAGGCAGTCCTGGACTAGCCCAACCATCAGCTCGTATCTATGGAGTATTTCTAATGCCCCTGCCTTCTATTAAATTATTGTGATAATACAGGCAATTTTGGTCTGCAAAGAGAAAAGTTGGAGCATGATGAATTATTGCAGTATAAATGCAGCTTTCTGTACCCAATCTGTAAGAAGACAGAGATATAAACTAATCTTGTGGGACTACAGCGCAGGATTAAAATACATATGAAAAAGTATCATCGTGGAGGAGAACAAGTATGCACAGGGCTGAATGCTCTGCAGGTGGAAATCTGTTCAGAGCAGAAGAAACTGAGTAATTGAGAACTACACCCACTGTATACTCACATAAGCAATAAACATGGGACACGTGGATAAACATCTGGAGAACATGAGGCTCCGGGGTACTGGTTTGTTGCTGTTTGTGCTGAGCAATGTATCTTTCCAACATGAAGGTGGAAGCTCAAATACTTTCAAAGTGATAATGGTTTCTGCCTTCCAACTATGAGAGAAAACAGCAATTTCAAGCCTAAAACAGCCTGCAAATAGAGCAAAGAGAAACATCCTTCATGTGACAGCTACTCTATGAAGTATGACTGAAGGGTAAGGAAAAAAGAAAAGGAAAGGTAGAAAGGTAGAATCTCATGACTATTCCCATTAATCTCAGTGTAGTAGTTATAATATTAAACATAGACGTAAATCTGTTTGGAATATCTCTTTCTTGCTAATATCTGAAGAACTAAATTGCCATGATTAAGGAAATGTCTTTTTCTTTTCTGCATTTTTTATTGTTTTCCTTTGGTTCAGCTTCCTCTCATGTCAAGCCTTCACCACAAGTCAAATTTGGATAGTCTGATGGTTCCTAAAACCACTTGCCAGAAAAACAGATATGTCTTGAATGCTCACTCAGCACCATTTGGGAGAGTGGAAGCCACTGGCTTGAAGCACAACTACACCATGGTTCAGGGCTCCTTGTTTTGTACTTAGAATCTTTAGAAAAGATATCACAGGATATCTCCTGGATTATCCACACCCAAGTGCTCAGACACAGGTATTGTTAAACTGTACTGTTAAACCCTTGCATCAGTGTTCATATCTGAGAGACTTATGCTTCAGGATAGGAAAATTGGTTCCCATCTGAGGAGTTTAGAAGAGTCATGAAAGTGTGTATGAACAGTAGTTACCAGAAATCTTTAAACCACCGTGTCTTATTTTTCAAAAAGGCTACTGCTCAATTTTCTGTGACACTTTTGTTTTCAGAGAAGAGTCTGGGACATTTTTCTGTCTGCAGCTGGTGATGTCTTTGGCAAGGATCTTTGTTTCCTGTGAGAAGAACTTCAGTAAGTCACACTGTGCCCAAAAGATGCTGGAGATGTCCCGTAGGACAGAGATAGTTGGAAAGGGATATATGCACACATTGCAAAGCTTGTATTTTTGCTGATTATGTCCCATTGCTTAGGACTGGGATAGTCATTGTTCTAGCCTTTGTTCAGTTCTGAAATTGGTTTAAGAAAAATATTCAAGTACATAAAAAGGCCACAGAGACAGCTGAAGACAGAGAATTTCTGTATTAGAGATAGGAAAGTGCTGAAGATACCATGTCAAGGAAGCAGTGCAGGAGATATTAGTGGGTTTTTTTTATTCTCTAGACATGGGACAAAAAGACATGGGAACATAGGCTCCAAAGCTGCATGGATCCCTAAGCAGCCTGTCTATAATGGCAGTAATATGGTAATGGTTATCAGGAATAGTCGAAGTTCATGGGTTCACCAGGAGGAGGTCATACTTGACCAACATGGTAGCACTCTATGATGTTGTCACATGCTGGGTGGATGGGGGGAGAGCAGTGGATGTAGTCTACCTTGATTTCAGCAAGGCATTTGATACTGTCTCCCACAACATCCTTATAACAAAACTGAGGAAGTGTGGGATAGATGATTGGACAGTGAGGTGGGTTGGGAACTGGCTGACTGGCAGAGCACAGAGGGTCGTCATTGGCAGTGCAGAGTCCGGTTGGAGGCCTGTAACCAGCGGTGTTCCTCAGGGGTCGGTGCTGGGTCCAGTCTTGTTCAACATCTTCATCAATGACCTTGATGAGGGGATAGTGGCTACCCTCAGCAAGTTTGCTGATGATACGAAGCTGGGAGGATTGGCTGACACGCCTGAAGGCTGTGCTGCCATTCAGCGAGACCCAGACAGGCTGGAGAGCTGGGCAGTAAGAAACCAGCAGGTCGAGGGAGGTGATCCTCCTCCTCTACTCTGCCCTTGTAAGGCCTCATCAGGTTGGCTCTTATAAATATCTAAGATGTGGGGGGCAGAATGGCGAGGCCAGACTCTCTTCAGCGGTGTGTGGAGATAGGACAAGGGAAAATGGCCAGAAATTGCAGCACAGGAAGTTCCGCACAAATGTGCGCAAGAACTTCTTCATGGTGAGGTGACGGAGCACTGGAACAGGCTGCCCAGGGAGGTGGTGGAGTCTCCTTCTCTGGAGATGTTCAAGACCTGCCTGGATGCCTACCTGTGCGACCTGCTGTAGGGAACCTGCTTTGGCAGGGTGTTGGACTTGATGATCTCTGGAGGTCCCTTCCAACCCCTACAATTCTGTGATTCTGTGATTCTCTGCACAGTGCTGGCTGTTCTTCTCTGATAGAACACTTGTTCCACCCTGGAGAAGGATTATTACTAAAGGATTAGAGCCTATGGCATGTTTCATCTCCTTTGTTGCTGTTCTGGCTATCAGACAAAGCATTTTTATGTCATTTCAGTCCCTGGAATAGCAGTAAAGTGGACAGAGCTTATTGGTGAAGCTGGACAATGATTTCTGAAATCACAGTCTGAGTCTGTGAAAATATATTAGCAAGGATACAACACTTTTCGGCTTACTTTTCACTTCCTCTAGCAATTCTGATGGTCCTGACTTGTGAAAACTCCAGTCCACCATCATCTGCTGAGCTTTGTAAGCCGGCCTCTGAATATGCTGTCTTACTATGCTGTCTTACTTGTTCTTCCCCTTCTTCCTTTTCTCTTCTACTGCAGTGACAGTGCTGCTTCTCCCAGCTGTTAAAACTTTTCCTCCAGCATGATCTTCTTGCCAGGCATTTCCCTTCTGAGATGTAGCTGAGTCATCCAGGGGTCAACTGCTCTGACATATTACTGGAAATCTGACAAGGTATAGGAGCTCACGGCAGTTCCTCCCATAGCTTTTCAGGCCTGCCTAGCTCACCAGAGGCCGATCGCTAGCTGCCTGTAGGACAAAACAGGAGGATTGTGTTGGCAATTTGGCATCCAGCACTGAACATATTGGTTTCCCAGTCACAGGCTGTTTCCTGGAAACCAAATAATCTCTGTGGCCGGCACCATCTCCTATTATTCTTTATTAAGCATTTTGCTCAATGAATCAAACTGGCCACAGACACAATCCAATTAATTGGCCTCTTCAGTAGATCTGTTACTCTGATGTAAACAAGGAAACTGGCTTGGGAGAATGGAACTTAACATAGTCAGGCCTCCCTTCCAAGATGGAAGTACAGAGGGGATATAATTGTTGAATGACGATGACACAATGCTGGTTGATGACACTTAGTAGACACAAACCACATGAGCCCATCTAACTCATAGCTCTCCTTGGCAAAGAGCCACAGAAGACCTCCAGCCTCTAGAGGATTTGGGGGAAAAAAATGTATTGAGAAAGGGCTGTTGCAGCACAGGTTTCTGGAGAGAGGTACCAAGCTGTGACTACTGGGCAATCCAAACACTTCAGTGAATTTTTTGTTACTGCACATGGTTTTCAATGAAGGACTGAGCCAGGAATATGAATTACCCTTCCCTCAACTTCTATTTCCTCAGCCTTTCTGGAAGCACAAATCACATGAGCATGAGGCTGGTATCCCAGGACTGTAGTTCTCTGGGTGCAAGGGGCAGAGCAGGGCTGGGGTTTCGGTTCTGGCACAGTTGTATAACCAGCCCTTCAGCTCCATTTGTTACATCTTTCCTTCTTCACTCATTTCTCTTCTCCTTTCTTCAGACTGAAACTTCCCCCTGGGTGACAGCCTCCCTCTAAACCCCATATTGCATGCTTGCCCATTTCACCTCCTTTTTGCTGTTTATTCTGATCTTGCTTCTGGAGCCAGTACAGAACCTGGCAGCTTTCCTGAGGAGCTTTAGTGTGTGGCAGCCAGTGATTTATTAGCCACAACACACTCTAGGAAACTGTCAGCCAGTGAGTGCCCAAATTCCTGCACCAGAAAGTCCTTGGCAGGAAAGTAGCACGTTGTGTACCAGATATGGCTCAGGCTAGTTTCACACAGGTACAGTAAGAGACAAGCAGTTTGCTCAGGTGTGTCCACAGGATTTCATTGGTACAGTCAGAGGCATGCCCTCAGACCAGGGAATTTTCCCTTATCATTTCAGAAAAGAGGATCACTTTTTATTATGATGGTTCTTGCCTTCTGTGATCCCTGCACAAATATATTCCTGAATTTTGCTAACTGTTTATTTTGTAGTGAGAAGTTTTTGTTGTTACTATTACTACCTCAGCTTCAAAAGCAGCAAAACAGACTTTTTGCATATATGAAGACATTCATAAATTCTTCTATTCATTCAGTTACATAAAATTTTAAAACTCACATAGGAAATGAAAGAATCACCCTGCTTAGGAAGAACTAATCACTTATGTTTTATCAGTAAAGAGGTTTGTGTGTGTGTGTGTGTGTGTGAGAGAGAGAGAGAGAGAGAAAAATAGGATTTTGTTCTTGCAAGGAGAGGAAGAACAAATTTTGCAACAAATTCTGTCTTTCTCAGTTTTAAAAGATTGTTTTAAACAAGTACGTACATTTTAGCTGAACTTACAGATAGACAAGCAAGCTTTAAATTGGAATGTACAACCATGATCCTTCCTAAACAAGGATATATTGGAAGAAACCTTTCTAGATAAAAGAGATCTGTGAAAAACTATTGCTTTCTCCATTTAGAAAACCATTTATTCTCCAATAGGCATTTTGTTTCTGACACAAGGATATATGAGACTTGTCAAAGATTCGAAAATACCACTACAAAGACAAAACAACCGCTTGTAATTCATAACTCAGATGTTGCCAGTACCAGAGGTCATCACAAGAAGAAGCTCTCCATTTTTTGTGCTCCTCCTGTATAAGCATTAAGGCCATCCATATGACAATTACTTTCACATCTGTTGGTATATATTGTCCCTCGCTCTTTTTAAACAACTCTTTGCAGAAGAAATGTAATGGAGACAACATCTTTAAGCAGTCCCGCGGACTCTTCTGAAAGGCTCTATGTCACACCTGCACTTGCCACATACTGCTTGCTGGTGGGCTCTGTCAAAGCCAGCGCTTCCTCAGAGCTCAGACACGGAAAGTTAGGGTCCACCTTTGAGGTTGTTGCCCGAGGACAGAACAAGAAAAAAAAAGAACCCAAAACCACCATGACATCCGTCATATCATGTGACATGTAACTGTCTCAGCAGTGGGCCAGCACAAGGCTCCTGAATTATTTGTCTTTCTGGGGACGCAGCTGTGCATAGAAGTGAGCACCATCCCAGCATCACCCACAAAGAATGCAATCACTTCCTCCCACCTACTGTAGTTCTGGTCCTTGAACAGACAGTGTTGTGCAGATCTTAGAGGTGTGTGCTTTGCATGTCCCTTTTTCAGGTTGTATGACCAGCTGCTGCACCCAAGTGAGTACAGAAGCACATGCTTTTGTGGTGAAAGTCTGACCACTGGAACCCACTTCTTCAGAGTAAGATACACTGTAGCTGAATGCTATAGGTTTGTTGCAGAGCTAGTTGGATGAAGGCCTACAGGCCCTGCTTTACCAAATATCAGCCTAAATGAGCTAATGGTCCCTGATGACCTTTAAATCCATGAAACAGCAACTGTTAAACTGCTCTATACTGGACTGCTATGATAGAAATCTCGCCTGCTTAGTTTCAGACCGGTCCACATCATAGGATCCATGCACTGTCACACAGAAGTAATTGCAACAGAGGTGCTCTTAAGTATGTCCATAGAATGTCTCTGATCTTCTTCTACAGATGAAAGGTTTTTGGTCTCCCTTTCTTCCTTGCTCCCAAGTTCCTGTCTCCACAAGGCCCTGCTGGGTGTGTAGGTCCACAACCTGGGGAGCCATGGAAGGCCCAGGAAGGAACACATCCAGGTGGAGCCAAGCTACTGAGCTGCTTTCTGTAAAAGGTTTCTCAAAATCAATAGTGTCACCGGGAAAGTTGCTCTTTCAACACATCAGCTTATTGGCTTCCAAGCAGTCCTGGCAGGACTGCTTACTATAAAGAGAAGATTCAAGAAATTAAGGAAGAGAAATTGTTGAACTAAGACTGCTCTAAGATCAGAAATTTATTGTAAAGGAAATAATGTTCTATCACTCCCCTGAGGAAGAGACTGCTAGCCAGCTAATAATAGGTTACTTTTATCTCCAATTTTTATAGGATTCAGGAAAATAAGTTAATTAATGTGAATATTTATTACGAACATGAAAGGTGATGTATTGGCCTCTGACATGTAACCTATATCCTCAAAAATATTCTTCATAATAACACCCTCAGGCTTTCAGATCAGCTTTTTCTTGGCCCCTCTCAGTCTGGGGCCGAGGACAGTTCTTGCTGTGGGCATAATTGGTAGATAGAGGCAGACTGCCTCCTTCTGGCAGGGCATTTAGTATTCACATTGACTTTTCCAGATCCATCACTAGGTTAGGAAAGTCCTAGGTCTTAGCATACACAGATTTCAGTGTTCCTGTTTCATGCCCTGAAATGCTAACATAATAACAGTCCAAAGTTTCTCCCGGAAGACCTCAGGCTTTGAAGTGGGTGTTCCTGTATGTCTCTGAGATGTTCTTTATCTCCACCTGATCAAATGGAATCCAGCAGTTGTACTGAAAGAAGGGATGGAAACCAAGCCACACCAGTGTCCTTTCCCCAAGTGTGCATTGCCCAGGTTTACAGCAAATTTGTGCTAAGCATTCCCAGAGGCAAGGGAAATGGTAGCATAACTTTTTACACTGGCAAAAGGAATCACAAACAATTGATTAACAACTCCTTAGGTTAAGACAGCTATTGTGTATCTTGTTTAGTACTCCCTCCCCTTATAAAATACCACCACTGTGTCTTGAGAGTCTTTTCATTTACTATATCTCTGTAATAGGCTGTGGAGTTCAATCATTTTTCCATAATGTCTTTTCTAGTCATGATGAGACGTTTGCTGTTATTCCCTAGATTGTTTCCTTGAATTCTGCCCCATTATTTTATCATTTTGACAATGAACTGCATTTGCCATCTGCGGGCTCCAAATCTCGATATAACCCAAATCCCTTGGAATCTGGTTACACTGTTTCTTGTTATTTGCTCATCTTCCAATTTCTGCATCATCTGTAAACTTGGAGCTTTCCAGCCAGATCCTGCTCTCCATTTTTTAACCAGTGTAAATCTGGACGTTCTCCACTAAGGTCTGTGGAATTACTCCAGAGTGAACAAACGGAAACCAGAGCTGGATATTGCCTAGGTTTTCAACACTCTCATCCAAGTAATTTTATATTTATATATAGACATACGTTATGAACAACAGATGTCCTTAGAGCTGACCTTGAGGACACTTTTCATCTGTTTTGTTCCTATGCCATTTTTCTAGTTGACACCTATTTTACTTCAGTCTCATTTTTTTGTGTGAAGTTAATTCAATATTAATGAACATGTTCTTACTTTTAGGAATGAAGTTTTGGCAAAGCAAGAGTACTCTCAGGCTGAGTTTACAGTCCTTCTTTTTTTTCCCCCCTTTCATTTTCTTTTTCCTTTTCCTTTTTGTTTTACTGTGTATCAAAACCACTACACACATCTGGGGACAGTAGGTTTACTGTGCTCCCTGGACTAAACAATATAAACATGCAAAGTGCCTGGATGCATGGAGCTTGATAGTCCACAGCAGTGTGGAGGACAAGCCAAGTAGAACTGCTGACCTGTTACATAGCTCTACAATTTAGCATTATGAAATCCCTTCCCTTTCCCACACCTCTGGAACACCACTGTGAGACAGAAAGTAAAACATGTTTTGTCACTACAACTCTGTCTCCTCTCCTGTTTCTCTCATGCTAGTGAATCTCATCTGACATAATTACATTTTTCAGCATAAATGGGAAAAGCTCCAGGCACAGAGGAATAGCTCAGAGTCAGATACCTTAAGGATGCTTACGCAAAACATTACTGCACATTTTGAAGGGATTTCATCACATGTTCCTGCGAACACGTGTTCCTAAACCCTACCTTTTCCTCACAGTCTTCCATTTTGCATTTTGTCCCATTTTCCATCCCAGTAGCAGAAATGACATAGAACCATGCTGTCCTCCACCATATAGCACCTAGTATTGTCTGTGGAAATGGGAGTAATGCGATCTTGTAACTTGAGACTGTCTCATAATGTGCACACGCAAGGGAGCTCAAGTGTTTTTGGCATTACTTAACTCTCAAGCACTAAACTTCTAGCTCTCTTGGCAACATGTGGTGCAATTTATATATATATTTCTATAGTTTCCTAGGTTTTTAACACAAAAAAATATAAATAGTGCCACGTGCAAATAGAACAGCCCACCCATGTGGTCCATCAGGTTTTGAAATACAAGCATCACCAGACTTTGCTGTTCCCCATGTTAAAGGTCTAATATCACCAGCTGGCTACTCTGGTGAGCAGCAGTGCTCTGAGGACAGCCGTCAGAGCCACCACACTGAACTGTAATTCAAACACTGTGTAAGCAGAAGCCCCCAATTTATGAACATTAGCTTAATGATGTAGTTGTAAGAGAAATGAGGGGCAGTGTATTTCTCTTCACAGAATATGAAAGAATGAGTGGGATCTTGCCCTGTGTTTTTTTTCCCCTCAGAACCTATTCCTCCTCTTTCATAATATATGGGAGATTAGTCAAGTCTTCTAGATAAGATGCTGATTCTTTGCTACTTAAATTTATATGGTAAGGACAAAGTAGAGCATCTCATAGGAAGGGTAAATCATAGAATCATAGAATCATGCAATCATCAAGGCTGGAAAAGACCTCTAGGATCACCAAGACCAGCCATCAACCCATCCCCACCATGCCCATTAACCATGTCCCTCACTGTCACAAATCCACACAGTTCTTGACATCTCCAGGCATGGTGACTTCACCACTTCATGACTTCACACTTTCTGAGAAGCTCTTCCTAACACCCAAGCTGAACCTCCCCTGGTATAACTTGAGGCGGTTGTCTCTCATGCTAACATGGAGTTTCAAGGGTAGCAATTAGAACATATTTTCTGATAACTGAAGTTATTTAGGTTCAAAACAGAGAAAAGGCCTTCTTCTTTCTGCATTCTACAGAAAAACAGCAATATCAGAGTAGCAAGAAAATCAGGTGAGTTGAAGAGTCAGCATTTAAAAGAGGAAATTGATCCTTGGCTTTGGGATGTATTTCCTGCTGACCTTCAAGCACAACCATTATTGCAGACCTTCAAAGAAACTGCAGCTTTCAAAGAACGATTAAAGGCTCCTCAGAATAAAACAGAAAGTATTCTACTGGGAATTTATACACCCTTTCTGTCCTTCCCATGTCCAAAAGTGTTTTGCTAATACAGCTGAAGGAGGCAACAAGGCTCCAGCTATGAGTTCTGTACTGCAACTTCAAGGAGAGTGGACACATTACAGCCATCTTCTCATTGCTTTGATGCCACACAGCACTTGGCTGGACTGAGAGCAGGCTGGAACTCAGACTAGCCCTAAGCCATCATCCTGCAGATGCCTGTGGAGGGTGAAGCAGAACTGTCCATCCGATTACCTATTATGGAGTAGTTCTCCCACGACCTGAGAATCTCACTTCCAGAAGGCACACAAGGAGCTGAGTTGCCCAGCTGTCACCACAAATGTGATGAAATGCCAGTGTTACCCCTTTTGGCCAGTGCTGATCCTTTGCATGTGAATCCTCACTGACAGATCACATGTCTAGCTTTTGAAAAGAGGGACTACGATATCCTCTGACATCAGTGAAACATACCTCCTATGAGCTAGTGCAGGAGGAATACTGATAAATGAGTATCCAGTGCTGCCAGAACAGAAAAATTCACAAAGTTTTGGACATGGCTGCCTTTACCTGTACTCTGTAAGACGAACTTTGTTGTAGAAACAGCAGTGTAGAGGTGCTGAAATTGCAGGAGAAACTCAGATACCTGACTAGATACTTCAACCTCTTGCAGAAGACCTTACCAACCTTGTGCTCCAGACTTCTCTGTGTGCTGTGTTCACCAGCAGGAAGCATTCAGAATATGGTTTCTGAAGCAACTGTTGCAGAGTTGGCATTCAGCAAGATAGAGGGTTGCTGTGACCTGTCATACAGCCACCTGGTGTAAGTAATACATCAGACACGCAAAGCTGGAGAACAAAAACATGTCAAACCTTGTGCATACACCTGGGATTGTCCCCACATCGAAACAGTTCACTCTTAATTTTACACATTGCAAGAGTTCCTGACAAAGCCATCATCTCTGCCATCATTAATTTGCTCACTGCTTTCATTCTAACATGAAATTGAATATTTCTATGGCAGACATAAAACACCAAGACCAATAGACACACGAGGGTAGAACATTTGCTACAGCAAAGTGAGCCACAGAGCAGCTGGGGTGGGACTCCTCCCAGAATACAGCAAAGAAACCAGGGTTTCCGCATGGGTTTGGGGCTGCAGAGATGTGAACTCAACACAGAAAGTAGAGACAATTGGTGGAAAGCCCAAAATGGATGCAGTCACATACATGCTGACTGGCTGCTGAGTAGAGAGCTTTCTGTTTTTTATAGCTCCCTCCTTGGTCAGTTCTAGAAGCTGCTTTTCTGCAGGAAGCTGCACAACAATTTATTTCAACACTGGTCACTGGGCACCATACTTCCCAAGCCATGTTGCCTTTCAGGGCAAGACCAGGCTCTGATATAGCAAGTTCCTCTGCCATAAAGTCATTTAAAAAGATTCGTAACAGCAGCTAGAGGGGAATATATTGAAAAGTGACCAGTAGCATCTTGATTGTTACTGACAGCCTTCCTTGTCATCTCACAAAAAGTTCTCACCAGAGTAATCCAGTATTCCCACAGTCTTTATGAAAAATGCTATGTAAATAACATCACTGAGCGTAGATTTTTACAGAATATGTCTGGGCAGTCTGTGGGCCTAAGATTCTTTATAGGAAGTAAGCAGCTCAGAATTGTACATTGCTCAGACCTGTGTACAAATAATGTCTTCATTCTCACAAGTACCTACAGCCTGATATTTAAAAAGATGCATTATAATTTGGCTAGAGCTCACATGAGTTAACTCTGGTACAGAAGAGAGCTTAAGAAAAAACATAATTTATGTCAACTTCCATCCCACATGGTATGGAGTCTCTCACTGGTGTTTTTGATTTAGGACCTGTTGAGTTGTCCATTGAGAAAACTATCCTTTACCTCCTTCTATAATGTCTATTCTGGGCTTGTGCATTCCCAACAGCAAAATCGATTTCCCACTCTTAGGCCAAAAGAATAACATTCCAAAGAAAGTAGCTGAGATGTGCTGGTGTTCATGCTCTCTGTATGCATGCACATCTGTGATGTGCATGCGTGTGTTTCTCAGAAAGGACAGAAGCTCCCTCCTCTGTTATCATGATGCTAATTCTATAACCTTGAATGAATGCCACCACGAACCTCAACAACATTTCTCTGGATGTGTTCCCTTGTAAGAATGAGCAAAATCTCACCCAATTCCTTGACTGTTTATAAACATTACTATTTCTGATGTCACATACTTAGAATCCCCAAGCTACACAGATTCATCCCACATCATTTTCAGATTAAGACTTGTTGATTTGATTGAGTTGAATTTTCTTGAGTTTACTGGATAATGTTTTTTAATTGGTTTTGTGAAAAAGACAAGGATATCTTCATATATACCCAAGTATGTGTACAGTTTTTTACCAGGAATATGCATTTGCAAATGCACAGATGTAAAAGAGAGTTTGTTTTCCTGCTTGTCAGCTTAATCCACCCAAACAGAAGTGGATGCCCACATGCAGTTATCCAAAAAAAGCTCCTGCTCTTTTCTGTCACACCATCAAGCACAGACAAATCTTAAACTTGAGTTCGGCACTTCTTTAAATAAATTAAATACTGGAAATGACTTTGGAAAAGCTGTGCAGCACCCTCTAGTGTGGACGCAGTTCAATTAGGAAATAATGCAGTTTTATAAATGATAAACCTGGTCACGGCCCAAGAAGCCCAATGTTTGATTTACGCTCTGTGCTACTGACAATGGGTAATTCGCTTTACTTTTCCAAGTCTCAGCTTTCTCACCTCTAAATATAAGAAAATAATTGCCTTTTTAAAAACATCTTGAGCTTTCCTAGTGATAAGTTTCTTCTTCGTAGAGGTTAGGCTGGTACCATAGTCATATGCACATTGTGTCTTCCTAAAATTTACTGTGCCTCCTAAAAATTTACTGTGTAAAGTTACAGTTATGTATGCTCTCTCTCTGCTGCTTCACCTCATCTCTTGGCTGCTTTTTTCATTTGTTTGTTTGTTTTGTTTTGTTCTGTTTTGGTTTTTTGTTTTGTTTTGTTTTTTGTTTTTCTCATATGATTTGTACCAGCAAAGCAATGTTTTATGGACTGCAAGTTGAATAATGTAAACCAAGATACTTCTCTCATACACCAGTAGATCTCATGGTCCTTCACCATGGATTTCATTTTCTCCACTTCATTTTGGGACTTATTAAAAGGAAAGTAATCTCTAGGAAGGGGGATGAATCTCCACTGGGACTTTTAATCAAGTGAGGAGATTTTCAAAATGGTTGAGCTCTTGCCCTTCTGAGAGACAGCACATTCTGAGGAGCTGGACTTTCACTTCTAGTTTGTGTTGTGCTTTATCTAGTTTGTGTTGTGCTTTATCATCCTCACTTCACTCACGCTGATGATCATTGAACATAGATATTGGTAAAGCAGGACAACAGCAGATGCTCTTAAGGAAGTACTTTCCAACAGCTTGCATTCTTTCAAGTAACTAGTGATAGGACTGAAGGTAATGGCTTCAAGTTGCACCAGGAGAGGCTCAGGTTGGATATTAAAAGAGAATTCTTCTCAGAAAGAGTGATGAGGCAGTGACACAGGCTGCCCAGGGGGTTGGTGGAGTCACCATCCCTGGAGGTGTTCAAGAACCGTGTGGATGTGGCACTGAGGGATGTGGTTATCAGGCGTGGTGGAATGGGCTGGTGATTGGTCTTTTGGGCTGGGAAGAGGTCTTTTCCAACCTTTATAATTCTGTGATTCTATAAGTACGCTGGAAGGGATGAAGATGCAGATTAATGTGCAAAGTTCTTTGCTTAGAGTGATCTCTTCCCTGTTGTTTTTCAGTGAGTGCAGTCATGAGCTTACAGGTGACATGCACATACAAGTAATTATACGTATCTTTTTCAAGTCATGTTGCCATTTCAGAGCACAACCAGATGTGTATCATATACCATGTGGAATTAGGTGGGATATCTACTTGTGTACACTGTGTGAGGAGACTGCATTGCAGGACAGGACCTATAATGTGATAACTAAAGCTTCTTTGTTGGAGCTTGTTGGGTGCAAATCACCTCATCTTGAATGTACCTGATTCAAGCATTAAGTGACAAAATAATTCAGGTAATTCAGGACCTGTCTAGACAGGGTCATTATGGAACAGGTGAGGAAGAAAATGCCAACACATCTAAACAGGTGGCATGCATTATTACCATCTCTAGACCTGATTTCACTTGCCATGGCCTGCTTACTTCTCAAGCATGTGCAAACTCTCTTGAGGAGAAATAAGCTCAGGCCAATCTTTTCCTATCTAAACAAGATTGTTGCCATTTTGGATGGTGTAATAAACTTTTCTTCCTGTCTCTTAGCCAGGTTGCTCTCTTCTCTTGCACAGTGCAGTCACACCAGACATGAAGCACTTCTTCAAATCAATTTTTCACCTGTGAGTAAAAAAATGATATTAAACTAGACCTGAACCACGCAGCTTGTTATTCCATCCTATGCAGTAAGTTCCAAGACAGGAGTTTGGAGGAGTGTCTTTATATGTGAAAGCAAGGAACAAGGACACACAAAATCTCTTGGATATTTCACCCTATCTTCTACTTTTGGATTTGCACTCATTGTAAGAAGTCATGAACATGATTCCAAGACGAAACAGGAAAAATGTTTCTTCTCTCTTGCAATCTTCAAAGCCAGATTTTCTGCATAAATAAGTTAACACATGCTGATCTCTAACAGGCAGGGAGGGGTGACAAAATTCTGGAAAGAAGAAAGAGAAAAGTTTTGCAGGAAGGAGACAGAAACTTCCATAGAATTCCATACTGTGCATTATCTGATTTGACACCTTATAGTATGCAGTCAACTTGATCTTCTTTTTGTTTTAAGTCATGCTCTTGGAACATCATTTTATAGTGGGATCAAGTTTTTCACCCGTGAGAATGTGGTTTTGTAGTATCACAGTACTATCAGCAGGAGGACTTGCACAAATTCTTTGTACACAGTCATATGAGCTAGCAACATAAAAGTCACAGCTGGGATCTGGGACAGCCCTGGACTTAGCACGTCTAACTGCATTATTTCTGTCTTGTGTTCTACAACATGCAGGATCCACAGACCCTGATCCTGCAAGTATGTAATGATCCAGTAACCTTCAGCCTCATTTCAGATCAACTTACAGAGGACAGAGTGAGAAAACGTTCACAGAAAAATGGCTACAGCATTGGGGTAAGCAGACATTTTTCTGAATATATTGCAAGACTTCTCTTATTAAACTAGATATAAGCTTTGTCTTTCAGTGTCATGCCATAAGCACTGCTCCAGCTAAACTGCCTGGTGACTCGAGCTGCCGCTCTGCCTTGTACTCAGAACAAAGGGGCTGTGTATTCAGGCCAGCCACCACAAAACTGCGTGCTGTTATTTTTCTGCCCACAACTGGCAGCTGGGATTGAGTCCCTTCTAAGCAACAGAAAGCTACAACCACATCTAGTCTAGGATTCAGACATGTGATTTGAACTTTCTTGAGCTAATTAACACATCTTAAAATGTTAGATAAAGCTATCTGCTTGGACTTGAGCTTGTGCTGAACTCAGCTCCAGAACACCACCTTGTGAGTCCTAGCTGGGTTTGTAGGAGGCTTTAATTCACCTGAACTACCACTACACATTCTAAAGCCAAAGTTCCATTCAGTGATATGTAAATCACTTTCTCCTCCAAAAGTAGCAGTAATGAGAACATATCAATAGCTCAGTGCTGCTCTGTATGCATCTGACAGCAGCACTGGGAATACTTGAAATGCTGCAGAGAATCTGTGAAATGAAACCAACACTGTATAGTTGGTTCTCATAAGCAGCAAAGTTAATTATACCTGATTTGGCTCTGAGACATGCTAACAAAGGGAAAAAGTAGAAGGCTTCTTCTGCTTCTCTCAGCCTCTTATACAAAGCTCGACCACAGGTGGCTCAACTCCTCTAGTAATGTTGCCTTGGTTTGTTTGTACATGGATGTTGCTTGGGAGAGTTACTATGCATCCATGCTCATCTGGTCCACATACATTTGGGCCCACACCATATCCTGGACAGGTCCTACTGTGGTCAAAGGCAGAGCTTGAGAACTAGCATCCCCAAAAAGGTGGGGCTGTAGAAACCTCAGAAAAATGTTGGGCCATATACCAGTGAGGGGAAGGAATACGTCCTCCAACAGATGAAAAGACAGAGAAACTGCAGAAATTTTACCATCTGTAGTGCCTAGGTTTTTATATGTGCTTTTACGTCTTTCTGACACCAAACCATGTACAGAGGAGGACACTGGAGGTTAACTGGAAGGCACTGAAGCTAGGAACCATTCACAAGCTGGTGCTTTCAACAGCACTAATCCTGCTCATGTTCTTTGAAAGTGTCTCAGAACAGTCCTGTCTACCGCTGCTAGCCAGAGCAAGTGCTGGGAGTGTCACGCACCAGCTGCCACATTTTCTCGAGTAGTCTCCACTACGGTGCTTTCCCACCATTATCTGCACCTTGCAGAAGCCAGATTCAGAAGGATATTTCACAGCCTCACAATAGCTATGTACTTTACAGAACAGCACCATCTTGGCAGACTCTTCAGGAAAAAAAAGGCATGTTATTTTAGACTGTGAGAATCTGGAGTTGAGCAGCAGCACAAAAACATATTTTTTGGAAAGCTGTCAAATCATTTCTCTAGCAAAGTTCATCAAATCACCTAGACTGGCAGAGCTGTGTGTATCTGAAAGTGCTCACTTAATGAGATAGAATATGATTTCTGCACTTAGAGCAAGTTGTTTTAGTCACTCTCCACAACCTGAGCACACAGCAAATGTAGAATCTGTAGCTGCAATTGCCATTAGTCCTTTGAAGATGCTTGCAGTGGCAAATCAGTGTGAGGCCTGGTGAGTATGACAGACATGAGATGGAAAGATAATGAGAAGGAACTTCAAGAGTAAACTTCATTCATGGAATCTTTTCCAAAATGCCCCAAATGCAGGAGCAACGTGAAAAGACAGGAAGACACTAACATTGGTAGAAGCATCAACTTGTGATGATATCATGAAGCTCAGAGCAATGGAGTCTATTTGCAGAGATTTATGTACATCAGTGTATTATTGCAGAACATCTTCATTTTGATAAATCCTTTCTCATAAAGGCAAATCCCACTTCATGGATTGGTGATCTACTGGAGAATTCTCTGGTATGTTTTACATATCTAAAATATTTCTTCCCAAAACTGACAGTGAAAAAACCCATAACAGAATAACGTCATAAAATGTTCAGCTCTGGCATAATGTGCTTGTTCTAGATTTTCTCATCTACAATTTCATCAGTATAATATTGTACTCTGTGGGTAGCAATTAACCTTTATCCAGCAGGCTCATTTATCACACTAGGTTTCCTGGCACAAAGGAGCGTATTCTGATGTTCAGTGCTTCTTTGCCTAAGCAAGACAAAGACTTCAGAAGGATCTGCTTGTATTTCATTAACAACAAGAAGAAAGTTCTTTTACTCAATAAACAGGCACCACCAGAAGTAAATAACAAAACACTGGCAACAAGAATTTAGTTTACTGAATTAATTTTTCTTTCTACTTAGAGCTGTTTATATAATCAGTTTCATCTCTATATGTCTTATAGTTCCTTTCCCTTTTTTGAATGCAAAACTATCCTTTTTCGGGGATAAGAGTTTATCTAATTTTAACCACCTAATGTTTCTCTAATGTTAACCACCAGCCTAATGTTTAGTCCATTCAAGACATCTAATTCCTTGCAAATTTGTAGATCATCTCCAGCCTTCAATTCGTCTAAAAGACAGATGCCCCAGATGAGAGACTCCTACTGGAGTTGCTTCCTTGTTCTCAGCTGTTCAGCATGTGCAGAAACAGGTAATCAGATCACTAGACATGTTCGCCAACATGAAGTGGGACTGCCTCATTAAGGCTAGACATGCAGTACTTTATGATTCTTTGATTTGCAGCAATGCTGTGGGGTCCAAGCTGGCATCAGTGCTCTATTGTAGCACACATCCTTCAAATAGCCAGATGTGGGTATTTCAGAAGGAAAGAAATGGCCTAGCAGGGCAAGACAGAAAAAAAAGACCAAAAAAAACCCAAAGAGGTAAAGCGGCTCCCTGAATTCCCAGGCATCTTCTTTTTTTGAGTCCATACCACTTCTATCAAATCATTCTACTCCAAATTAAACTGCTTATGTCTATCTGTCCTGAATAGAAAGGTCATTTACACAGTGTCTCCAGTGGGAATGTCAGCTCCAGTGAGAATGTCAATCCCAAATAAAGGAAGAAAAATGTAAGCCTGGCTTCATGTTAGAAAAATAGTATATGATCTACAGCCTTGACAAACCTGTGGCTAAATCAGAGATAGATGTGAACACTGGTTACTTTGCATAGAGTATGTTTTTTGGACTGAGTTACAATAAATTGAGAAGGAAATAAATGTCAGTGAAGTGTGCAAGAAGGGAGGGAGAGCATCTGCCAGCCAAGCAAATTGTTTCTTCTTCAGGATGAAGAAGAATGAGAGGACTTCTTAGAACGGGTCAGACTTATTATTTGTTCTTGTGCTGGATGATTTGTTCCAGGTTTTCTTTAGATTAATCCTTCATTTCCTCTCTGTTTCTCACCTTCGGAGACATAGAGACTTTTTTTTTTTTTTTTTTTTACTGTCCCAGCAATGCTCTAAACTTGCTGAATGATGTTCCCCAATCTGAAAAGCACTGAAGAGGAGCCAAGGAAAAATGGCTGTGCTTTAAAATGCCAGCCTTTGTCCTGCTGAAAGGGGGCTGGGTAGTGCACCATCACACAAAGCCTTTATCCTAATGATGTCGGCTGTGAAAATTCACTGCCCACTTGCAGAAGCACTTCCTTTCCTCAGAGCAATATGAGTTCAAGCTTCAGCATTTCTGCCCTAGTGTGTGACCATCTCCCTGAAAGGAGAGATGATTGCTAGGCAAAGAGCCAGACCTCCCTACACGGCAAGATATCCATGCATGGTCTTCCTACACGGCCTGGAGATGGGGACTTGGGATTGTGCACCCGCGCAGACCATGCCTCCTGCACACTGAGGCATCTTTGTGCTCTACTCCCGCCTTGGCACCGCCTGGCCCACAGAAATCTCCCTCCAGCTGGCAAGAGAGTTGACACAATTGTTGTTATCCCACCTCTCTTCCACTGCCCAATGCAGGGAGAAAGAGCAAGACTGGATCTTGTGTTCAGTGTTATTGCACTACTACCCTAAAGCTGGAGTGTTCCAGTGACAGCCACCTGTCTATACAGGGACAAAGGGACATTAGCCCCTGCTTTTTGTCTGCCAATGAACCTTAACCCACTTGGGGCAGCAGAAACCAAGGAAGAGCAGAACAATCCAGCTGAAGTACTGAAATACAGAAATGGAAAAGTGCAAGGCAAGCAGTGCTTGACCCAGGAAGACCAAAATCCTTCCAGCCACATAAACTGATCTGGTGGCAGGCATACAAACCTCACCAATACCTTCCTGTTTAATTCTTCATGGACACAAGCTCTGTCTGGACTTGGAGGGCATGATGCCAGAAGTGAAATCTTCCTCTGAGCAGAGCTGTCTGATGATCAAGGATGTGGGGCTGCAGCAGACTCAGTGAGGTGAGCCTGGCTGCTCCCTGCCTGCTCCTGGCAGGCAGCTCCTTGATAAAGTGTGACCAGCTAAACTGAAAAATAATGCTCAGAACTTGAGCAGTCTGGTGCCTCATCACACACTTTTGATTCCCACACCTGTTTTATTCATTGTGAACTTATTCCTGCACAAAACATGGTCTCTAAAGCCTTCCCATTTGATTTAAACATTTTGATTTCTCTTATTTAAAAGAGGAGATAAATGCTTAATATATACTTCTTATACTAATTTTTCCAATAAAAATCAAAGTACTTCTAGGCTAATTAAGTGTCATACCTTTCTTTGGCAGACAGCATTGTAGTGTAATTCCAACCTATTCATATTCCTTAACTCTCTTTCCAAAATGCCAAGAATCCCTTTTCTTGCCAGATGACAAAAATGGTCTGCCATCTGAGAGGTGGTTTTAAAATAATTGCTAGTATTAAAATGGGAAGTAGAAAATAACTTGATGGTTAGATAAATCACCTGTGATGAATACAGATCCATGTCTTCCATAATAGCCCTCCTTGCTTTAGGACCTGTTTTGAGTGACTCACCTGGTGACTTCTAGTGTTAATTTGTGTGCAATGAAACAATGAAAACTATTATTTTATCTCTAAGAGCTGCACAGAACGTGGAGCTTTTTGTAATGCTACATGAACAGAAAATGGGTGCTGATATTCTGGGTGGTGCACACTGAAGATCCATTCTGTAAGACTTTAGATCAACACAAAGTCCCTCAAGGAAGATCACAGGTGGCACAGCCAAGGAGCTGTGTCAGAATCAAGGAGTGGCAGCAGCTTCCTATGGCACAGCAAAGTGTTGAAGTCTCTGGTTGAAGGAGGAGAAGACATGTCATTTGTCTTACCCTAAAACTCCTTAGCTCAGTTCTAGCTCTGCATACACATTATTAACCTTCATTGCTTCAGAGCATTTGTAAGGACTCTGATTCCCAAAACCACAAGGTTTCCTGATGTGAAATTTTGAACCGCGAAGATGGGAGATTGGACAGGGGAAGAAGCCCAATCCAGGACTGTGCACCACTGATGATCCAGACCACAGCCCCAAGGAATACACTCTGTGTGGTAGATGCCTACAGAATACATTCCTTCTTTTGCCCCACCTTCCCAAAGGGAGGAAGAAGTATGGAAACCACAACTTAGTTTTCTTGTGGTGCAGACAGCAAGAAGATGGACTTCATTCTCTATAGGAAAAGTGGATAGGGTGCTCAGAGGAAAAAAACTAGACTCCCCAAAAATTAAAGTAGGGATCGTTACTTTCCATAACTTCCTGAGGCATCTGACAGCTTTCAACTCAAAAAGTATCACAGTATCCTAGAATATACAAAGTTGAAAGGAACACTAAAGGATCACAGATTCACAGAATCATAGTATATTTTGACTTGGAAGGGACCTTTAAAGGCCATCTAGTCCTACTCCCCTACAGTGAACAGGGACACCAGGATCTGGTGCTCAGAGCATGATGAAGTTCATCAGTTTTACCTAGGCTCACTGCTTGAGCCTGTCTGAGTCTCTGTGGATGGCATCCTGTCCTGCAGTTGTGTCAACTGCACCATACAGCTTATTGTCATCCATAAACTTGCTGAGCATGCACTCGATCCCACTGCTGATGTCATTGATGACGGTGTTGAAGAGCATTGGTCTCAGTGAACCCCTGCAGGGCACCACTTATCATTGGTTTCCATCTAGACACTGAGATGTTGACTCACCCTCTGAATAGGATCTCACAACCAGTTCCTCATCTACTAAACAGTCCACTCATTAAACTCATATCTTTCCGATTTGGAGAGAAGGAGATTGTAAGGAACAGTGTTGAACGCCTTACTGAAGTCTAGATAGATGACTTCAGTGACTTTTTGTCCACTGACGCAGTTCCATTATCAAAAAAGCTACCAGGTTTGTCAGACAAGATCTGCTCTTGATACTGGTTATCTCATACCACCTCCTCTCATCCATGTGCCTTAGCAAAGCTTCGAGGAGTATCTGCTCCATGATCTTCCTGGGTACTGAGTTGAAGCTGACAGGTCGGTAGTTGCCTGGGTCGTTCCTTCTATCTTTCTTAAAAATGAGTGCATTACCTTTTTTCCAGTCACAGGGACTTCACCTGACCGCCATGACTATTCAAGTATAATTGAGAATGGCTTGATGACTATGTCAGACAATTCCCTCAGGACTTGGGATGCATCTCATTGGGACCCACAAACTTACAGATGTTCAGGTTCCTCAGGCAGTTGCAAAGCTGATCTTTGCTGAAGTCAGGAGGAGCAATGCTCCCTTGATTTCCACCTTCAGAACTCAAGGGCTGTATGTAGAGCAGTTGCTAGTGAAGACTAATGCAAAAAAAATTGTTGAATTTCTCAGTCTTCTCCTTGTCCATTGTAAACAGCCTCCCTGTATTGTTCACTATGGAGAGTGTGCCTTTCTGGACTTTCCTCTTCCAGCTGATGTACCTCAATAAAACTTTCGTATCCTCCTTTGCACCTCTTGCCAAGTCCAGTTCCAGCTGGGCCTTGGCTTTTCTGACCCCATCCCTATATATCTTAGCAGCACCTTTATAGTCTTCCAACCACTGGATCCACACAGCATCACCCAACACGCAAACCCTATGTCTGAGAACATTGTCAAAACATTTCTTGAACTGACAAGCTCAGTGTCATGACCACTGCCCTGGAGAGCCTGTTCCTTGCCCACTGTCTAAATTTGTCTAGAAGCAAGTGGATTTCAAGCAATAGTGCCACTATCAGACAGAAAAAAATATATAATAGAGGGGAGGGAGGGAAATATTCTTGTAATGTGGTGATTTAATAAGAAGGAGAAAACAAGAAAAAGGGTAAATTATATGCAAGCTTAGAAAGAGAGTCCAGAATGAATGTCAAGAAATCCCCAGCAGCCATAACAAGAAAGATCTTAAGTCTTTTTCTTTTTTCCTAAAGGCTATAATGAAATAGGCATTTTTTATCAAAACTTTTGGGATTTTCCAGCACACAGGGATCAATACTTTTTCTCTAAATACTCAGGCAATGAGTCACTGATCAAATGTCAGCCACAATTTATTCATTGTGCAATGTTCAAATTTCAATGCACAGCCTGCACTGTGAATATTCCTAGACTTACTAAGAGCCTATTCTGGTATTTCTCCCTCTCTAAATTGCTTTTGTTCTTGAATGTCACCAGAGCATCTCAGTGGACACAGGCAGTCAAAGCAGTTTTCTTAAGACAGTTGGTTATTTACTAAATAATTCATCAGCTGTACAAAAGCCAAAAAGGGGGCAAAAAAGCTACAGAACTGAACAGCATTTCTATGAGATTTAGTGTTGCTCAGACTCCTCTGTTTCTAGGGGCCACCCAGAATGTACAGCATGCCTTGCTCTGAGAGTGCAGGAGGGCCAGAGTGTATGGTTGGTTTGCAGCTGAACACAATTTGGCCCAGAAGGGAGCAAGCTGCAGACCCAGTTTGCCACAGGATATGAATTGCTAAACACTGCTATGACCTCCACCCCTGCCAGCTCCCCACAACTTCCCTTTGCCTTCACATGCTGCTGCAGATCTCCTACACTGCTGTTCCATCTCTAGTCCACTGCTAGCTCAGCACTGCATATTGAGGCTCTGAGGGCTGAGGGCAATTTTGAAGCACTAAAGTGCAGGTTTTCTCGAGCTGCAGTGCCTTAGTTCCTCATGTCTAACCCCTTTTCTGCCATGGTGGAAGAAGCAGCTAACTACTGCAGGGTAGGAGCTGACATCCTCATTGGTCAAGTGAAGATGCGGGCCAAATGGAAACCATCAAGGTCAACAAAACTTCTGTGTTCTCCCATCACTTGGACAAAGCTTGGTATGTCTTGTGATGAGCACCAAGCCACTCCTTGAGTGATGGAATGAATCACTTTTTCCAGTGTTCCTCCTGTGTGGGTTCAGTTACACCAAGCACAACCTCCCTCCTCTGCAGGAAAGTAAGCAGAGACTTCTCCACCACCTCCCTAGACTGGGAGAATGTAATTATCACTAAGATTTCTCTTTCCCAGTCCAACTGCATTGGAATTATCCAGCAGATTCAAAACATGCTGGGGCTGCTGGGATGCACGCATTGTTTCTGCATAGCTTTCACTTTCTGAGGTAATCAGTCTGAGAACAACTCTGTGTTGGCCCCCCAAGGCAGGCAGAAAGGGTCTGTCTTCCTCTCCGTTTTCACGGGTATGTCTGGCTGTGCAGTTCTCCATTCACTTTGTTTAGTTTGCTGCTCTTTATTAAATATAACAAATTACTGTTACCAAAATTATACGCATAGTGGTATCTTCAGCTATAATTGCATTAAAAGAAATGTGCAAATTTCTCTTTCAAGGAGTGGGGGTTGGGAGCAGAGAAAAAGAGCAGAAGAACAGCACCACTTCAAAGATTACTAGTGATAGAAGTAAACCTGGCTTTGATTTAGCCAGGTTCAGCCTGATATATTTATAGATTTTCAATTACATATATCACAGTTAGCTTGAAATGCTTTCCTAATACTGCTTCAGAATTTAAATCACTGTCTATTTTTTTCTTATCTATTTCAAATTCAAGCCATTAAAAAAAAAAAAAAGGGAGAGAGATAATGGTGTTAAAGTGGCCAGAAGAAGCACATATCACTTTTCTGTGCTATTAAGTTGCAAAGGTAAAAAAGGACTCCTATCCAACACATTAAGAAATTAAACTTGGACTGGCAGTTTGGAACAGATTTTCTGCAGATTTCAGCATTTTTGTACACCAGGAATTGTTCTGGAACAACTACTCCTGATTGCCCACTCCATGACAATTCTTGCTCCAGAGCAGATTAGATTAAATTAGCATATTTATGCCAGCATGAGAATTAATCAAACACAAGGAGCGAACAACAAATCATTCTATTTCTTTATTTTAATCCCATAGCATTAACCAAATTAATGTCCCTTTGCAGACAAACATTTGGTCTTTGTCAACGCAGAATGATTTCAGAAAATTAATTCAGAATAACTTTGGAAAGGGATTTGTTAAATTGCACTAAAGCCCCATGATTTCAGTTTAGTTTTATTGGACCTTAATTCATTTAACTCAATTCTTGTCTTAAGTCAATTAAACTCAGAAGAATTATGACCCTTTCAACTCATAAAGAGAATGCCCACACACTGCGCTCAGCAGTTTAATTACTACACAAGGAACGTACACCTTTTGTTTAATTTGGATTGTTTTTCTTCTCATTCTGTGCTGACAAATCATCTACAGTGGCCCAACAGGATTTCCCACTGACTTAGAAGGTTATATATTTGACACCAGACTTATAACTCCCACCCATATTACATGCCAACCACTGCTTCAGTTTCTTCCAGTGTTATGCATAATGCCATGGATACCCATGCATGTGGGGCCAGTGTACAGACATTTTATTTGAGCAGACATTATACAACACCACAGTCACATAGGATATTCAGAATAGGTAGGATTGTCTTTAGCATAGACACATGGCATAAAATGCTATCAGCAGAGTCTTCCCAAAAGTCTTTTCTGCAGTTGAATAGTTCTGGTGTTGTGCATAGAGAAGGTCTTAGTGATTTCTTGATGCATCCTTCTCCATAGACAACACTTCAATCTGTTAGAAAACTTTTGTTCTCTAAAAAACACTTCACTGAAAGTTGCAGTGAAATATGGAGGTGCTTTCTACATGTGGCAGGCTGGCAGATGCATTCTTAACTCAGAGTACCTCTTCTTAGTAGTCTGCAAAGGGGATGCTTCCACTCAGCTCAGTCACTTCAATAAAAATATTCTCTTCTTGAGCATGGTGACCTTAGTTTAAACACAGAGAAGGTGGACTTTGAAGAATGTCTTACTGTTTCCCAACTATATGGACTTTCTTTCTCCTTGCCTGTAACTTCCACTATCATTCTGGAATTACTTTCTCATAAAAACGACAAAGAACTAAGACACAAAAATACAGAAGTGAACATAGCAGGCAAGAAGTCTTGGGTGATGTATAACTACATGTGCAGTCTCTCGATTCCGACATTTATAAGGTCTGAATTTGTGATTGTTTCATCACTAAATATGTGTAATTTTTAGCTCTCCAGGACTTGCTGTGCATTTTAGTCAGTATGAGTAAGGGAAAATGGCTGAAGAACAGCTTTGGAAGAGAAGAAATGACCCATAAGATTACACAGAAATCTGTAGGATATCCTACAGGATCCTCAAGAAGCTCAACACATTTAACTTGTCAAAGAGAATTCAAAAGTATCACAAAAGGGAGGTTAATAACTCATTGCTGTACTAACATCTGTCTCTTGGGAATATCCAAGAGAAGAGAAATTACCATATCTGCAAAGTATGTTTTCACCCTCAGAATGCCCAAAAGGCAAGGACTCTACATAGAAAATGTTACAGCACTGCTATATTTTACCTTTAGGTTTTGGTGAGCCTTCAGAAAGGCGCATGTTCATCAAGGAAATCTGTACCCAATCACAAAGATGTGTCCCACAGATATGGAAACACAGAAGGCACACAAGTTGCACAAAGCTGCTGAGCTGCATGAGGGCTGAACAATTAACTCATTTTCTGTCTGCTCCCAATTCAATGCCTTTTTTCATACACTGTGTGGAAATTTGGCAGCTCCAGAATAGAACTAGGAAAAAGAGAAGACAAAATCCAGCAAAGACATTATGCTTAATTATGTTAAGAGCTTCTCATAAAATTCTCATTAATCATCCAGTGTTTCTACATTCAATACCTATCCAACAAAACATCTGCTCTTTTTTTTCTTTTTTTTTTTTTTTTCCCCCTTTTCTTTTTGTAAGATGAAAGACAGAATGGAAATTCCATATCTTCTTTCCAGAAAGGAAATGGGGGAAAGGGTGGCATAGATTTGCCTAGGAGAACTGTGTCTGGTGGAATGTCACAATGTCCTCTGCAAGCAGGGAGCCCTAGCATATGATAGTGGAAATGTGGAAGGCCGTTTTCCTTCTGGATGTCAGAGACTAACCAGACCAGCACCTGTATTGGTGATTGGTTATAAAAGAGCAAGGTCTTGCATTGAGTAGTGACACTCTTCATTTAGCTTGCATTCTGATTTCAAGACTTGTTAATTTAAAGGGAAAAATGGATATTTTAATGAACATACAACAGTTGCAACAATATTCAGAATGAGAAAGGCATTTTCTAGCTTAAAAGGATGAGTTTTACGTAACTGGCTCTCGCTTTGGGGTCTCCTGCCAGTAGTACCCTGTCCTTTATATTTGCATCTTCACACCTTTACCTTTCTCCAGTATCCTGGTCTTAGAAGGCTTTTCAGCCTGATTAGCATTTGCTCAGCAACTGTGTTTGGCTTCTAGATTTGCAGTGCTGTCAGGAAGCAGCTGCACTCGGAGGATAGAGGTCAGTGAAAGACAACACCAGGAGGAATCTGGGTAAGAATCAGTCTGACAGCCATGCAGCTTAAAAAGTTTAAAGAAATAAAATTTGAAGTTTTCCTTGGGTACTTGAGAAGAGGAAATGTGGATATATACAGCTCCATGAGAGCAGTGAAATACCCTTACTACCATCAGCTATGACCTATATGTGTGTGAAGTGACCTGATAACGTGTTTTGAACCTCAGCCTTCCTATACCACGAGCAGTAATTGTCTGAGGCAGCACCCTGGGGAAAATAGTTCATTTGTGATGGAGGTCAGTTGTTACAGTCAGTTATCCTGATAGAAAGACCTTCATTTTCAAGTTAGTCTCCTCCCCACTCCTCCCTCACCTCTACTGCTCCTCTAGGAACCTGGCTGGTATATGTGTTCCCTCTTACACTCTCCAGTTCTCATGCAAGAGTTTTCCTCCCACCATAAAAGGCACTGCCAGTCACAGAACTGTAATACCTGAGGAGGGGAAGGATACAATAAACAGCAGAGAGGGAAGGTGCCCTTTGTTTGAACTGACAGCTCAGAAATTTGAGCTGAAGTGAGTTTCTGCCAGCTTTACAGGCAGAGGCATCAGTCCAAGAAAAGTAATTGTTTTAGATGTATATCTTAAAAAATCAACAATCCTAAAGGAGGAATTATCCTTCTCACAGCATATACTAGCCCAGTGCTCTACTGAGTCAACTCCATTGAACTTCATGTTGTATTAAACCTAGTTTCTCTGGTTTGCCGTTCTTCCAGCATTTTGCTAGTGCAGCAAAGTTGCTTCTTCTCAGCTCAGCAAGGGCTTTTCCAAAAGCAGACCTCAGGCCTCATGAAAGCTCACTGTGAAAAGCTAGCCCAGGTTCATGCTACCAACATAGTGAGGAACAAATCTGCTGGTGGTAACTGAAGATTCAGGGAGTATTTTCAGCTCTGTCATTCCTTCTCTCTTACTATCTCAGCTTATAGCACCAGCTAGTCAAGAGCACAGGATAGTAGCAGCTAATTTCCTGGGTGTGCTTGAACACCATGTGCCCCATCTTCGGAGACATCCAAGATCAGGCTGGATGAGGCTCTGTGCACCTGATCTACCTGTAGGTGTTTCTGTTCAGTGCAGGGGAGTTGGACTAGATGACCATTAAGGGTCTCTTCCAACTCAGATGATTCTATAATTCTATTAATTTCTCATCTTTGGATACCTTGGACCTGAGGGAGCACAGTTTTATATGTCTGAGTGCCCTATGGGGCTCCCATTTCTGCCTCATCTGCAGCAGATCTTGACTCTGGAGATGTCCAAATGCATACTTGTGAGGGCAGTCCTTAATTGTCAGTGCATCACACAGGGAGCTGAGGTTTTGTGCCCAAATCCTCCATTTACCTGGGGACACCTGAGTCTATGTCCCCCTTGACTGCTTCAGAGAAGTCTCTCAACTTTACCCATGATTGCTGATGGTTTCACACAGTGGATTTAAATAGTGAGTGATGCACTAAACAGGAGGGAATGCCCTAACATCTGGAAAAGGAAAGCAGACAGAAAAGGGCATACCATGCTCAGTCTCCCTCTTTCTAAGCATTCTAATGTCCTTTTTTCCCCACCAGCTCTTTCCTTTTGAAGGAAAGGAATAACTTGGTTGTAGAATGTAATGCAACGTAAAACAAGAGCAAAATTAATGACTCCTTGAGAGCACTGTGTATTTTTGGAAGAATTCTTGACATCTCTTACCACCTGGTTTCAGCTCTCTGTACTCAACTTTGCTGAATTTCATAATCATTAACCTTAGGTACCTACCTTTCCTTATGCATAGGAGGCAGCTTGGTCAACAGGCATTTGCTTGCAAGTCCTTCCTGTTTTTCTCTGCCTCCTATTGCTTTGCACTTCCTGCTGAAATTGCAGTTTTTTTGAGCTGCATAAATGGCAAGGGTACAGTCCTACAGTCATCAGCTCCCAAGGAATTCTTGTGGATAGAGGATTTCCCAGTCTCATCACACATGCTTGAAAAAGGGCTGTCATGTACCTGTTGAGAGTATGACCCTGCTATGGAAAGACATATTGTAGATAAGTATATTAAACGTATCATACAACCTAGCTTTATTTATAGGCAAAGATACACGTATATTTATTTTATATAGAATTACATGGATAAACATGTATTTTTCAGTATCCTCTTGTCCTTGCCCTGAAAGTCAATGGTTATTTTCTGTTAAGCCTTTTGTTATATTTTTTTCTCTTCTAATTTTTGTCTTCATTTCTGAAATCTGTACCAATCTCTGAAGATTAATACAACAAAGAGGCACTACTAGGGGTTGCTGGAGGACATTTTTCTTTTAAATTCTGATAAACTTAAGTGCTGCTCATTAATTTTTGTGTCCCAGAGGAGTGCTCGGAGCCTGCAGAATAATTTCCTTCCCACAACTTGCATAGAATTTTGCACTCCACTTTGGATCCAGGCCAAGTTGTCAGGGTTGTTATTTATTGCAACTAGTAAAAATGATTCTCAGCTGTTGTAACTCAGGCATTCAAATAACACTGTTGTAGCTGTGCTGCTCTGCCTTGGCGGCCCAGTGAACACCCTGCCTAAGAGCTAGCAACATTGACATATCAGCTACTGTCACTGCAGTTATCAGCAGATTTTGAATTATTCAGGGGAAGGAAGACAAAAAGGAGAAAAAAGCCTTCTTATAAAGGCGCAATCATCTAACTGTCTAGCTCAAGGCTCCACCATTATAAGCCTGCATTTTAGTGCACCTTCATTCGCACACATTTCCACTTTTTTCCTTTTTCATGTAATCCATTAAAAACTTTTAAAAAGTCACTTGTGGCCATGAGCACACATTAAATCCATGTTCTGTCACCAGGGAGCTGAGGCCTTTCCTTGAATGCTCACAAACAAGAAATAAAGTAAAACTAAGAGGCAGAAGCTGTTGTCAATAAAGGGGAAAGGGACAAACTGTGGTGCTAACAAGCCCCATCAAACAGTGACTTCTATCAAGGACTGCCAGCATCGTTAGACACAGAAGGAACCTGGAGTGATAAGCTATCACTCTGCTATGCAAATGCCTCAGGCTGCCTTAGAGGCGATTGTTATCTGACACGAGAATTCAAGAGAAGACCCAGTCTCTTCAGTAGAAGGAACCTGCTTTACCATATGCCCTTCCAAAAAGAAGCAGAAAACTCTAGAAAAAGTTGAAATTGCAGCCAGGTTTTTCCCAAATCAAATGACTCTGTGTTTCAGTCGCTGCTTGCAGCAGAAGCACATAATATTCACAGTGCTGAAAGGTGTGAGCCGAGGGGAGAGCTGTAGATCCTTGCTGTGGGTGCATTTGGTTTTAGGATGCAGCCCACCTTATGGAAACTGAGCCAGACGAGTCAACTTGCAGTAGTTTGGGAGATACAACTTGCCTTCTGCCCATGTGAGCTTTACTCCTAGTCTAGGTAGACACAAGCTGACACCGTGTCTTTCTTACTCCTGTAGGGTGAGTGGCTGACTCCATGCTTTTGCTGTAATGATCTCTCTCTGCATAAAATGTTTCTTAGTGCCATAGCTAGACCATGATGTAATTCTTCCCCTCAAATAAACAGAGTTCCTAGCTCTTAAATCAAAGGCAGTCTCTTCTTGTATTCCCCCTGGGCTAGATCCCACTGTCTTCTCAGGCTGCATTTTTGTGCTCGTTGTTATTTCTGATTGATTTTTAATGTGTTGCATTTGATTTTATGTTTCCGCATTCATCCTGACCAACTGATCAATGTGTTAAATAATAGAAAACTTGAAATGACACAGGCCAGCAGCAGGTCAAGTCTGTTAAAACGACAGAAACCTCTTTGTGCTCTGCATTTTCTGACCCCAAGACTCTTTGCAGTAGCTATAAAGTTTTGGATGTCGATCAGACCATTTATGGCTTTTGAAGTCTCTGGAATCTTTATGGACTAAAGTTTGACTGGTATAGCTCTATTGCCTTAAATTAAGCAGCACAACTTTCAACCTATTGAAGATCTCATCATGTATTTTTTTTTCTCTCTGTCCTTCTGCAATTCTGACAATCTCTTGAAGGATCTAGAAAACCAAGATTTTCAAGCTGCTGAAGGGCACAAACCCATATGGCTGCTCAGATGCTATCTCATTAGTATGAGTCTGACATGCTGGATACTATAGACCTTGCTCAGCAGCTATCCAACATTTTTTTATTTTCTTTTTCAGATGTTATTAAAAAAAATCGATTGTAGCTCATGTTTCTACCCTTTATGTCACTCTTGAGGTTAATACCACTGTTACTCAAACAGCGCATTGCAGAGCCTGCTTTTCTTTTCTGGTGTTATTTTTATATCATACTTTTGATCTCAGAAAACCCTTTCAGTCTTGCCCCACTGGTGTCTAGTAGAGTTTTAACTGAGGCTTCATTGCGCGTGACGCCAGGATAGCCTTAGAGAGTGAAGAAACCGAGAGTGGAGAGGTCGGGATGTGAGGTGGAGTTTGTAACTGCGGTGGAGATGGTGTGGGAGTTCCTAACTGTAGTGGCACAGTCTGGAAACTGGGGACAATAATGAGCAAATGAGCATAAAGCCATCAAGTTTTCAGAACTTCAGCTGAAGGCAGGAATTTCTTTTAACAAAATCATAGAATACCCTGAGTTGGAAAGGAGCCATAAGGACCATCAAGTCCATTTCCTACCCATACCTCCACTCAGTGACCATTTTCCTGCTGCTCCCATCATCCTACTAGACAAGAATCACCTCTGCTAATTGAACAGATACTCTCAGAGGAATTACCTTGGGTATTTGTTATATTTGTCCTCTGACTACATCTAAAGTTGCGGACAATGTACTTTCTCAATCCAGATGAAGTCCCCGTCAAGCTTGCTAAAGCCAGCTGCTATCAAGAAAAATGGATCACATAGAACTTGGGTGTTACAGCAGTGGTTCAATTCTTGGGGCATCTTGGAGGAACATATCTGCTGGCAAGGTGGGCCTGCCAAACCTGACATAATATGGCATGCTTTGAAGTGTTGCCTGTGTGCAGCTGGTATGGCTGTACTTCTACCAGGCAGAGAGACAGAGGACCTTCTCCTTCTCTACTCCAGCAGCCTCAGAGCTGAGAAGTGTTTGCACTGGTGATGGAGGGGGATGCAGAGCTGCAGTGGCATGAGATGGCCAGCTGGCTTGCTGAGGTCTTGTGCATCTTGTCAAGCTTGGCTCAGATCTAAGCAGTGGGAAGAAACAGGGACAGCATTTCCCAGAAGTTTAGCTGGCATTAGTGGTGAGTGCAATTGCTTAGCGAAGTGTCTTTTGTCACATTTTGCTAACAAAGCAGAGGTCAGGTCTCTACTGTCTGTTTCGATATAAATATCTTAATTAGATCTTTTAGAAAAGGAAAGAGAAAAAAATCTGGAAGCCTGGGAGATATTTCATTATTTCATTATTTCTTTTTCTCTTTTTTTTTTTTTTTTCTTTTTTTTTTTTTTTTTAGTATTAAAAGTATAAGTCAAGTAGTGCTGGCACCAGGATACATAATCCACTTACCAGGGCAGAGAGGGCTCTGGAGCTGCACCACAAATGCATCATTTGATAACAGTAATGAAAAAGACAGCAATCTATATCTGCAAATAGCATTAGAGGAGACTTGGTTTGGGGACCAAAGGAAACTGATGCTGAATTTATGAGGCAGACATCTCACGCATTTAAGACAAGTACTTTCTTTCCTTCTCTGTTTTGTTTCATCCTCCCTTACTTTTTCAATAACTTGACCCTTTATTTGGCCCAGGTTTTAACCCTGTAATAAAACAATTCAGTCAGGAACAGCTGTAGAGTGAAATGGACTTGTCTTACCACATGGGCTGAGTGGGGCCAGCCAGCTCCTGCTCACTTGTCCTCCCTTGCAAGTCTTGCTTCTTTGCCCCATCTTTTTCATGGTGCATGTGCTCTGAGATGTGCATAGCACTTGGATCTATGCCTGCTATGCCTGCTGCTGAGCTGCATCTGGAATAGCTACAGGGGCAGATGGGAGAGACACTGTTCAGCTTGGCATCAGGCAGGATGCTCTCCAACTCAACTGTCCCACATGATTTCTTTTCCCATTGCGTTTAGAGACATGGACCTGTTGGAGCACATCCAGAGGAGAGCCACAAAAATGATTCAAGGGAGGGAAAACCTTCCCTGTCAGGACAAGCTGAGAGAGCTGGGGCAGTTTAGCATGGAGAAGGCTTGGAGAGTCTTGAGAGAGATTTCAATATGAAAAGGGGGCTATAAGAAAAGGGGACAGACTCTTTAGCAGAGTCTGTTGTGACAGGATAAGGGGGATTGGTTTCAAACTAAAAAAGGAGAGATTTAAACTGTATATAAGGAAGAAGTTTTTAACAATAAGGGTGATGAGGCACTGGCACAGGTTGCCCAGAGAGGTGGTGGATGCTCCATCTCTGGAAACGTGTAAGGTCAGGCTGGATGGGGCACTGAGCACCTGACTGAGGTGTAGGCGTCCCTGTTCATTGCAGGGGAGTAGGACTAGGTGGCCTTTAAGGGTCCCTTCCTATTCAAACATATGATTCACACTGTCCATCACATGATTCTCACATGGGTGGGAAGAGAGAGCATACTAGAGAAAAATTGTGAGATCTAGAGGGAACCACTCTTATCACTCTCATGGACTGGAGAGCATAAAAAAATGCTCTGCAACCATAGAACAGTAGACCCCCTGGACAGCATCCTGTCCACAGCTGTGGTAGTAGGAACTGCTACTTAGGAAGAAGACATAAATCCATTCACTTTGCACAGTGCAGTTTTTTCATGTCTTCTGCATCTATAATTGCAGTGAGGATACCAGAATGAATATCTCCGCTCCACCCAGTATTTTCCACAAATGCATTTGTTGTCCATGAGTTTTGCCAATTTCTTTCTTAAGCTATCCTTTAATAACCTCCTATTTCAGCCCATTCAAAAAAATTCCTTTCCCCCTCTGTAGAAACAGTTTATTTCTTCTCTATTTTAAACTATTTTCCTCCAGGTTTCATGGAGTGCCCTCTGTCCCCAGTGTTACAGGGTTTTGTGAACTACCTTTCCACTTCCATTCAAATCAGTCCTCTACTTTACTTATTTTAGCCACATCTGTCTCACACCCTCTAGCCCAATCCTAAAATAAATATTCTCGTGTTTTCTGGTCTGTCTTTAAAAGTGACTGTTGCCTCTCAGTGATCATCTGAATTCCTCCTTTCCTCTCACTTTCTATCTCCAGCATGCCTTTCTTGAGATACAGAGATGAGACCTACACTCAGTGCCTAAGTTGCAGGTCCACCAAAATTTTCAGTAAGAACAGAGTGGTTCCCTTTGCCTTGTCAGTTCTCTTTCTCTTTGTCTCCATAAAATTGTTTTAGTTAGAAGGGACTTGTAAGAATAATCTATCAAACTCCCCAGCAATGAACTGGGAACCTACAGCTACGTCATTGTGCCTCCCAGATCATTCCCTTTTCTGCATGTTGCTGCACACTGCGAGTATTATTGCAGAGAGCTGCTGCAGGAGTTTCAGGATTTCCCCTTTCACCCTTTTTTCCAACTCTTTAATGGACGAATCTCTGAAGGTATCCAGCTTTACAGAAGCTATACTGTTTTTGTGTTTAGTACACTTTGTTTACATATGTGTTCTGTGACCTTAGTCTTCACTGCACTTTTATCACAGTCTCACAATTGTAAGTTATTAGTTGGCTGTTCCCAGGATTTCCTCAATGGGTCTTTCTGCAACCCACTGCTCAAGTTAGCAACCTAGCAGCCCTTTCTGTTTGCACTTTAAGCAGCAGGCCTGTGAGTTCACGCCTGAGTTCCTATTCAGCCCTTTGGTGAGTACCATCTGCTCACAGGAACTTGTTAACATCTTATTAACCATGGAGCCAGACACTACACAAGGAAGCACACAGAAAGGACAAGAAGCAACAGACACAACTTTTGGAACATGTTCAGGAAGTCAGAGATGTCCTCTCTTTTCCAGGAGGATACTCCCCCACTGAGAGAAGGACCCATAAGCATGCAGGATCGACATCCTTGGAGATCTTGCCAGCTCAGCAGCACAAGACTCCAATCGACTGGATTGAGTTGCCCCTGTTGTAAGTAAAGGCAGTTGGAGTACATGATATCTAATCAAAACTTCTCTAGAATGCTTTGATTATAAAAAATCTCTTTGTTCTAGTGCTGCCTATATATTTATTCCAAGCTAAATTAGTTCCTTTCCTCAGTCTGCTATAAATAAATGTGTCAGCTGTGAAAAGCCCCATGATAACTTAGCAGAATAAAGCAATGAAAATAATACATGGACTGTCTTTGTTATAGTTTTATTCCCATATACTCTTTTACACCTTGTCATGATTCTGTGATTCCAAGGTACATGATTCCATTATTCTATCGTGCAGACTCAGAACAGCTTTTGCTGTTATTTGCAGAACACACTCTGTAGTCTTCAAATTCTATTTGGCAGACCTGATTTCCTGTATACATTAAAAAAAATATATTTTGCAGGATTCTCTGGCTCATGTAGGTCAATTTTCCATCTCTTACACTAGCATTTCACTGCATTCCATCTCTTACTAGCATTTCACTGCAGTCTCCTTAGCTTCCCCACTGAGCCATGTGGGACAATGATGTGGGGCAGGAACACTCTGGAGTTTCTGAATTATAGTATGCATTCTAGACTTTCAGTATGGTATTTTTAACAGCCTCCAGTCTGTTCACAGGCCTTTTCTTACTGATCAAGGTCCCCATTTTTCTAATGCAGGTTCGCAAGCAGGGAAAACCAGAACCAGAATATCCACATCTCACCCCAAAGAGGCACTGATCTGGTCATAGCAAGTAGTTTAGTGTGCCATCATTATTAACTTTCTCTAAATTTCCACACTTTCTCAGCATTTTCTGGTTCTGCTAAGAGGCCAGTAAGGGTAACCCCCATGTTACCCTCCCGTAATTCTTTACCTGGTATGTCCAGCCATAAGCCTCCTACAGTACCTGCCTTTCCCTGTGGTGTTTTACTGTTGATATACTTTTTAAACTCTTCATACACATTGCCATGCCCCACCCATACACCCTGCTGCACTGAAGTTGGTTACCATATGAAGCTGATAATCTGTCAGTGACATTTTGTACCAGTTACCTCCTCCTTGCCAGCTCTGAAATGCCTGACAACCTGGGGATGCCTTTGGAAGTCAAGCATTTTACTTCCCTCAGCCTTCAAAGCCTCTCATAAATTTTGCCTTTGCTCTTTCTCTTGGTTACATACTCATCAGCTGGAATTGCAGGTAACTTAATTTACCTTTTCTGTTTGATTGTATTCTCTGTTTCTCCGTTCATCCGTTCTTAGACACACCAAATACAAGTCACACGCACCTTGCAGTCTAAGCAAGGTGCTTTTTCACACTCATCAGCTTTTTCCCAGCTTAAAGCTGGCAGAGTCTTGTATCACTTTACTCCTTTCCTGTGCCAGCAGACAAGTTCTGTTACGAAATGGGATAGCCAAACATCTCTGCACAGGATTCTCTTCTCCTGAAAGTTTTCTCAGATCCTCACTACCTACTTCTTCCTACCAACACCTCATCCACAATTTCAAGAACTTGATTTTTAAGTTCTCGATTTCTGCAAGCATATCTGTGAGCCAGGATGCCTGAGATGTTTCTGACAGCAGCGGTAAGGGCACATTGAGATTTTAGCAAGTTGGAGTAATGCTGTGCAGAATTCTCCCAGAACCGTTCCTGGCCTCTTCGGCTCTATTACCTCGCAGCATCATGGATCACTTCTAGGAAATGGCCTGCAAACCTCAGAAGAACAGCTGCAATTTGGGCTCAGACAGTGATGTAGAACTCCGTCCAGACTGTTCTAAGGGATGCAGACCTGTGTCAGGATGCTCAAGGCTATTGAAAAGTATGGAGGTGGGGAAGGTAGCTAGAAAAAGAGAAAAAAAAAAAAGAGAGAAAAAAAAAAAAAAACCACACAAAACAAATAATTCCAAGCCTGTTGCTTACTTTTATTTATCTAAATTCTTCTTCCACTCTCGCAATAAGCGTCAGGAGACAATTGTGTGCAGGAAGCTGTCTGTGAGCTGTGCCTGCTGTACAGTGCAGCCAAGAAACCTCTGACTTAATGGAAAAAAGTTTAGCAGGGTAATGACAAAGGAACATGGGAGAGCTTGCATATACAGAAGAGACAATCCTGGAGAAAGAGTGAAAAAGTCTGCTGCCATGAGAGCAGGGCACCTGCAGCAGGAAGATCAGAGTGTCAGTCATTCCCTTCCACTTCTCTAAGGCACTGGTGCCAGTAAGGATTACAGAATATTATGCTCAGTATAACCTCAAACTATTCATTTGTGATCTGTGTTACTGTTTCCAGCATACTTTCTCTTTATTTCAAGGAAGCTGACCCAGCCATTCTCATTTGCTAAATTGAAGCAGAGTTTCCTGCTGAGCAGCTGCAGATTCCCTTGTGTGCGGGAGGGCTGTATGTAGTTCTGCATTCCCCTGCAGAAGATGCAAGTTGATATAAGGCTATCTGTGGGCTGTGGAGCTACAAGCTGGGAGCCAAAAGAGAGGAGAATCAGATCTGGAGCACCTATTAAGTACAGCTAGACAAATGCAAATCAGATAGAGCAATTGGTATTTAGTTGTCCAGGAAAATAATGTGGAAGACATAATGCATTATAGAAGAGGAGGAAGCAATCAGATGACTTCTTGGCTATGCAACAAGTATATATCCATATAGACTGGAAAAGAAGTGCCTAGGTTATCTATGGTGCTTCCTTTTCTCTCTGTCTTTCTCTTCTCTCCCTTCACTGTACTTCTGTTTGTTAATCCATGTTTTTAAATGGAGAAAAGTAGGTTGTTGAGAGGCAGATAGTTCATTTTTTCCTCTTTTTGTGGTTCAGTCTCATATATTTATACTCTTTTAATGACCACTAAAATTGAAACGTAGCCATTGCTGCTGCAATCAAGTCCTGCTGAAAAGCTCCCATATGCTATACACCAGAGCCTCAGCTGATGTAAAGCAATGTGTTTCTGTTAAAGGAAGTGGGGAAATTATTCTTGTCATCCCGAGGTGCTGAAAAGAACTCATTGCATTTTCCAAAATGTAAAGTATGTGTATTTTTTCTCTGCCTGGGAAAAAAGAAAGACTATACCATGGGGGAACTCAGTTCTCTGTAACTTAAAGTCCTTAAGACTGGAAGGAAGGAAAGGGGAAGGCAAAGGCAAAGGGGAAAGGAAGGGTAAGGCAAAAGAGAAGGGGAACGGGAAGGGGAAAGCGAAGGGGAAAGGGAATGAGAAGGGATAGGGATAGGGGAAAGGGAAAGGGATAGGGGAAAGGGAAAGGGAAAGGGAAAGGGAAAGGGAAAGGGAAAAAGAAAGAAAGAGGAAGAGGAATTTGATATTCCCACACCATCCTTATGAGTGAGGCTCAGAGGTAGGATAGAAACTCCCCACCTATCAGCCCAGAAACAGGCCACAGTATGCAGTAATCACCACTTCACATTTCTGCAAGGCTTGGGCCAAGAGGTGTAACTTCTGTCAGGAAATCATAGGGAAGTGTATTACTTGTGATGAGCACACTGGAGGCTGCATGTAGGCACTGCTGCTGCCCCCATCACCTTGCTGTTGTGTCCTCCCTGGAAAAGTCCCTGCCAGATTTCCCACAACTGGCAGTGCACAGTTGCTGATTTTTGATAACTTGGAACAGATCCAAATAAATTTTCCATTCATTATGCTTTGCTTTGCCTGAGGCATCTCCAGAGGAAACAGGTTGCCCGGAGAGGTGGTGGAACCTTCATCCCTGGAGACACTCCAAAGCCACCTGTACATGATCTAGGTGCTTTTTAAGAAAACCTGCTCTGGGTGTCCTTGCTTGAGCAGGGTGTTGGAGTAGCTGACCTCCAGAGATCCCTTCCCACCACCGTCATTCTGTGATTCTGTGTGCTTGGTGTCCCAGGAGGCTCACCACCACCGCCGCCATTTTGGCTGCTCACCTCAATGGAAGAGCACACCTGCCTCCTCAGAATAGCATATCAAACGGAACGCCAGCTTTTTCTCTGTTTCACCAGCAGGTAGGAATAAACTGATTCCTTGCCTTTTTTCACTTATGCACCTGAAAACATGAGTCATTTTTTTCTTTACAAAAATAAATGCATTTGAAATTATTTAAAGTCAGATGAGGTGACTGTAGTTTAAGAAGACGTAGAGCTGCTAGCTTAGGGAAAATGGAAATCCTTATTTGAGCCCTGGAGAAGGTGTGTTTTGAAAAGCTGAAGTCAGCTTGCAAGAGAAACCACTTCCAAACGTGCAGGGAGATCATTTTCTTGTTCTGGAGCTGTTACTTGGCCTGTTCAGAGCTGAGAACTGGGAGGTAAAAGGAAGGGCAGAAAAGTTTAATTTTCCTCTCTAATCTATGAATATAAACAAGATGTAAAATGAGATTTATTTCTTTTAAAATCTTGAAGGTCATTATGACCAGAAGTTAAATTCAAATCACTGGATAAGGATCATATTACTTTTTTTTTAATGAATCACTTAAGTTTTAAATGCTGGACATGTTTTGATAAACCTTCTCTTTTGCAGTACACATACAGTACTTAGATGTAATTACAACTGAATCCCAGTTCTCTTCCAGAAGTAATTTAGCCAAAATCTTAAGAAAGAGCGATTAGCTCAGAACAAGTCTTCCTTGTCTTTCAGTATCATAGAAAAAGTAAAAATTATTAATCTGAATAAACATGTTAAACCATGTAACTTTGTGTAGAATAGCTGTGGGTCCTCTTTGTACTTCTTGCTCAGCCAAAAGCTGTGTCAGATGGTATCAGCAAATGAGAATCAGCCTTCCTTGGAAGAGAAAAAATCCTGAAAGCCTATATATGGCAAAAATGTAAGCAATGATTTAAATGGAAGTTCTCTGCTTTTTACTTAAATCATGATTAAATGTGATGTTTTAAATCATCGTGATAAATGACTTCTCCCTTTTATCAAGACTCTCCTTATTAAACTGACACATCAGTCAGAAGGGCTCAGCTATTTGTCAACATAGGCCTCCCGAAGGAAGAAGGAAAAGGATGTTTAATACCACCTCCCCATCCCCCCATTTTTCATCTAATTTAATTTTCCTCTATTGATTCTATCACAGATACCCGGCTTCTTTGTCATCAGGCACATGTCACCTGCAGTTAAAATCAAAGCAAGCAGAGCAGGGGTTGCCCAGAGCATATGGTAAGGATATACATTAAGAAAAAGCAGAGGAAAGCCATACTTTGCTTACGTTTTTCAGGACCTATGTCTGTGTGAAGTTTCACACTCACATACCATTGCCTTGTGGTGTTTCTCAAATTAAATGTGTCAAAATGCTCCTGCTTGAGCTTCTCCTGATTGTCCTGTAGACTTCCTTCTTTCCAGCCTTACCTATGGCAGGAGAGGACAACAGCTGTCTGACTCATGTTGTCCCCCTTTGCATTACTGTATCTTTCTTTTAGCAGATGCCCAGTTTCTTCCTTTGTATTGTGCAGCAGTCAGTCTTCTGCTCTCCACTGGTCACTTCAGCAATCCCTTGCATGGGCATGTGCCATCAAACACCTCTCAGCAGGTTGCCAAGCCCCTGTGAGCTTTCAAGCAGCTCGACCTAGTTTGCTTATAATGCCATGTTTTCCAAAAACGAGTTTATAAATACTTCTAATGGATAATTTTCTACATGTCTGTTAGCAACTAAATTAAATTGGAGAAATTAAACTTTAAATTCCTAACAAAACACCTATTTCTTTAGTAACCTTTAATTTTCACAGCTAAGTCACATTTTATTATTCAACTTCTCGTGTTACTCCTTTTTCCTAAGAGTCCACTGTACTGTGTTTTTACAGCTTTTAAATAAAAAAAAAAAAAAATAAGGAAACCAGAATGAAGAAGCTCTGCTGCATAGAGGGCATCTTTGTCACACGTAAAAGGTCAACACAGCAGGGAGATGGAGATGCATGCTGGAGGAACTGTGTAGGTGATAGTGACAGACAAGAAACCAGCATCCAGTGATTGAGCTGAGCATGAAAAGGCAAAGCAGGAGGTTTTGTCAAAGAGCTGCACACCTGCAGAAGAGGGACTGCTCCTGCCTGCACAGAAGCAGCCAGACCTTACTGGCTTGATGGCACAATCTAAGCTGTTGTCATAGACAGTACTTTAACCATAAATGAAACTTTAGGAATGCAGAACAAGGGTCAACCACATTTCAATGGACCCTAGGTAAGATACCAATATAAGTACTTCAATATAGCTAATCACCTGCAGATTCTTCATATAACAAGAGAAGCCACATAATTCTGCATGCTTGCAAAACAGCACCCACCCACCCATTTTCTTCATTTGTATGACAAACTGGCTGTACTAAAATCCCCAATACTATAGTATTACTGATGTAAAGCTACTGACTTATTATTATTAAATTGATTAATAAACTACAAATAAGTGCCACTTTGGTGGAAATACAGACATTTGTAAATACAGCCTCTTACAACCAGCTGTGTTAATAATGCTGTCTGGATTTACCATTTCCTTTTCTGCCTTTTATGCTTTTCTGCTATCACTGATGGTGTTGTTTCACAGTTGGTTTGCTGTGCAGACCTCCCAGAGAAACTGCAGTGGCCTGAAAATGAATGTTTTCATTAGTTGCCATTTCTTGGAGAACAGGGCTTTTCAGGTTGGTAAGAAGCATGATGTACTTGCAGGACCTTGGGTACCACGAGTTGTGTTGGACTCAGTCCCCTATTGTGTTAGGCAATGCTAAGTCCATATGGGCCACTGGCAGCATAGTCAGTTGTGTCACATACCCTGTGCACACCCCAAAATGCCCCCTGGCACAGACTGAGGCATTCATGAATGGGCTAGAAGTCACAAAGCAGTGACCTGCATGCAAGCAGAACAGTCATTTCAGGTGACCCTAGGAGCGGATCACATGCCATTGTATAGAGCAGAGCAGAAATAACACCTGTACCCCACACAGACCTATCCTAAAGGCAAACATGAAGGACCTGAATGCTCAAGATTACTTGTCTTGTGCTTCACAGAAAGGCTTTGCTAAAGAATTCCCTGGACTGGGTGGGCAGGAGCCACCACTTCCCATGACATAAATTGTTCCTTACATTAATATATTTTACTTTTCCTGACCACGTGCTCAAATGCAATCCTGCCCAAAAGAAGGCCAGGGGGGTTGCCTTGGGAGGAGGGGAGAGAGGGGGTTTCTTCAAGGTGATCAGAATGGAAAGCCCAAATTCTGCCCAAAGCTCAAAAAAGCCCAAAGCACACCATTTTCGAGAAGCACACAAGCGACAAGAGGGACCAAAAGCACAAGACAAAGGCCGGAGGGAAGTCCTCGTCCGGGATAACTGCGGCGTGGCAGCAGTGCCCTGCATTGCAGTGGCACCTCGTGGACCTGCTGGAAATTACATCTGCTGTCCGGCGCTAGGTCGAGCCCTTGCTGCCCGCCCTCTGCAGAAGCAGGACCTGTGGAATCACCGGAGGGGATTTTGCTGGGATTTTTTTTTTTTTTCCTTTTCTGTGCGGAGTTAAATATTGATGTCGGTTGTGAGGCTGTGGTTGACTGAGGCATCATGGATGTGAATTCAAGCTAATCGACACAGGATGTATTGACCGTGAAATGCATCCGCAGGGCTGAGTCAGTCCTGTCATTTCTCAAGGTTATGGTGTCCCATCTGTTAACTAGTATGTGGGCTGACTTCAGTAGCCCTATGCTGTCTGGGACAAGGGAATGTTGATGCAGTACACTGCATTTTGACTACACACTGTCTCCCCTGTATTTGTGGGGGAACAATGGATAGAACCCATATCCTGTATTCAGGAATTTCTGCTTTTCTCTCCTTTAATAACCTGGAACTTGCTTCCAGTTCCCTTGTTCTTCCCTCAGTAGACCCAACACTTGCATTCCTATGGGATATACATTCCTACAAAATCCATGTTGATCTGTGACAGTCCTAGGTGCTTCCATGCAGAGCTAAAAGAGCTAAACATAATGGAGAAATCAAAGTTATAGTGATGAGATTTGTCTCCACACTGTCAACAGCTCTCTCTAAGAAACACGTTACACAGTACCTTTGACCTTGTGACATGTGGGACATGGGTGGGAAAAGCAGAAAAAAATTCCAAACCAACATCAAAAGATCAAATGCAGGAATTTAAGCTCTTGGAATCAGAGATGGATTTTCAGAGTGGCGGGGTGTTCAAATATTTCCAATGGAAGGTAAATCCTACCCTAATCACAGCAAATGATATGGACGTCACCTTCTTTCAGCTCTGATCTGGGCATGCTCCTAGAAAGACAAGCTCTTGTTTGACGGTATGGATCTGTTTGTTTCTTTCTCAGGATACAAGAGGTCAGTTTTCCCTTGTAGCAATCAGGAACTGTATGGCAAAATACCATCAGATGGGCTGTGCCAGTATGTTAACAGGGTAACACTGACTTCAGTTAGACTACACACAGCAACTCCTCGCTTCCCCTCACTTGCATCTCTAGCTTGGTTTCAGGCCTCTGGAGCTGTGGGATTCCCCTCGGTCTTGATATTCAAACAATGCCATAGGGATGGTAGACACAGCCAAGTCTGGTGTCTGAGCGTGATTCTCTCTTCTTGATGCATTCTAGACCTGAGAGCCCCTCCCAAAAGCCAGATTCACACCCACATGTCTAATGCAACTTGGCCAACCTCAAGAACAAGCTCAAAGTTGTCTTGAAGAGGATTTCATGTATTTCCCAGAATGCTTATCTCAGTGCTGTTGGAAGTAGATGATCTTTAAGGTCCCCTCCAACCAAAGCTGTTCTACGGTACTCAGCCAATTTCTTCTCTGCTTCTAGCATGTAGACCTTAAAAAGCAATCATTATTTCCTTCCCAAGTGCTGCTAACAGTCATGGCAGAGAGGCTGTCTCTGGAGAATGTCCTTTCCCAGCAGGAAACAGCATGCAAAGATGCTCTGCCTATCTCAGGGTGGTCATTCCTTTCTGGAGCAAGCCGACCGTGTAGAAAGTAGAGCAAGTCTTAATATAGCTTGCCATGAATATTGCTTATTCATATTGCCATGAATATTGCTATGAATATTGCACTGGGGTATCTTATAAGACACTGTCCCTGTGACTGTTGCCTATGGTCCAGATTCCTGGTTATCTCTTGGTTGTGGGCTTTGACTCTAGAGATTAGGCCAGAGTCCAAATTTGTCCTTACATACAGATGAGTTCTAAAATTAAGTCTTTTTAGGCAATGAAGGGGAAATTTCTGATTAGAATTTGAAATTACCTTCATTATTAGCTTTCTTTTATATTATTCCCATCTGCTAGAGTGGATCTTCTTGGGTTTCTGTGGTCTTAGCACAAAATATAAAGCACAGAGAGAACGGATGTGTTTTTGCTGACTTGGGGAAAATGGCAAATGACCAAATGCATCAGTCAGGAACAGTGAGTAATCGCTTTAAATACAAACAACTGTTAGCAGCACATTTTAGCATATTAATAATTCATGCTCCACAGAAAAAGTGAGAGTTTCAAAGTGAGAGTTTTGCAGAATAGTTATAGAAGGCACACGTGATAAAGGGATAAAGGATCCATAGAGAATCTGCTATTCCTGGGGAGCCAAGCCCTAGCTGCCAAGTCTCTTGGTTTCATCTCAGGTCTCACTGTAAAATTTGTAGGTCTCTCTCAAAGCTCCAAGGGTTGGAACAGGGGTGCAGTGTGAGATCATTTCCCTACTCACACACAGGGGAAAAAAAAGAAGAAGAAAAAAAAAAAAAAAAAGAAAAAAAGGTTATTCTGGTAAATAAACACCTGAAATTGAAAACTTAACAAACCAAAACTCAGGGTGCTAGTTTAAATAACACAGTTATCATCTCACAAGTATCATGAGCCTGGAAGGCTCACTGGATTATTACCAGCGAACTTTCGGTTACATCTCCAGGTTACACATATTGCACTTCAGGCTGCCTCAGACACATCCTTCCCAGAGGACTGCAACAGCCACTGTCAAGCAGAAATCCTATGACACATCGCACACCAGTGAGACACAAGAACCTGGCTTCCCTCCAGGGACAACACAGCATCAAAAGGGAGACAGCATAGCCTCCAAGCAGCCCTGGAGCATGCAGCAAAGCCACGATGGCTGTATTAAGCACAGCTGCCTTCACTTAGGCTTCCCAGCACGCACTCTGTAGTATGCATCAGTTCTCTGAGCCTTCTAACCCAGCAGGTTGCTCTCTCTGTCTGGAGCCTGTAGGAGGCAACACAATATCTATTTCTGTTTAAAATGGCTTGTTGTGTATGAAAGACTTCCCGATTGGAAAGCCTAATGCACCGCGGCTGAGAGAGGTCAAATGTCTCCTCTGCTCCTGGACAGGGGCATATTGCCTGTGGCTAAGTCTCCTGTGGAGGTGCTGTCCCCATTCTCTCACCTCACTTCAGGTTCAGGATGGACAGCAACTGAATGGACAGGCAAGAAGGCAAGCAATCTGTGTGTGTGTTTAAGTTTGTGCCTCTGTCGGCATTGTCTGTGTGTGTGTAGTTTGGGGATGCAACAGGAGCTGCAAAATGGATGGGGTTCCGTGAGACCAGTGGTGCCCAACTGCCCATAATGTTTCAGTGTAATTATACTGTTTTTAAAAATACCAGTTACACAGATAATTCTCATTCTACCGTAGTTTTCATACTTAGCAATCTGCAAGTAAGTTTTTCCCTGCAGGATTTGTGTAGTTACATTAAACAAGCTTGCTTTTAAGGCAGCTCACTGGTCACATGCCAAACTGCTGTCTCCACGCCCCATCTTTTTCCAAGGCCAGACAGTCAAGAGCTCAGCAAATGGTTTTCAATAATTAATTCTTTAACCCTAATTTTAGGACAAATACTAAAAGCAAGCTCTGCATACAAAACAGGTTCATAAGCTATTAAAACTGGGACAGTCAGCCAGCACAACACAGCAGCATGCATTCACAGCATTCCACATAACCTGGCCCACCACACCTGCTGTTGGAGAAAGTTCTCCTCAAAGGGTAATTCAAATGTGCTTCTCTTTCCGTTAATTACATACAGAGAGCCTACTTTTAATCTCAGTCTGGGTTTTTTGCACAGCCTCCACAGAGTTGTGCAGCATGTGGTGGCATTATGCTGCCTACATTCACATCTTGCAGATGCATTGGTTGCATGTTTTTCTGTAGAAGCACATCACAACCCACACTGTGTTTTGTGTTAGGCTGAGACCATGCTGCTGAAACAAAAACCAACAAAAAAAAAAAAAAAAAAAAAAAAAAGGGAAAAAAAAAAAGAAAGAAAAAGCAAAAAAGAAAAAGAAAGAAAGAAAAAGAGAGTGTCACAGACTTTGCAAATGTGCACTACTAGTGTAAAGATCCTTGGCTTTCTTTAAAGCCTGCCAGAAGCAACTGTTTGGCATTGTTTTTCAACAAAATGCTGAATGAGGGAGGAAGTTCAGATTTGACCGCTGAAGATCGCGATGTACAGTTGTGCACCCACAGCATAGGAATGAGTCTTGCATTGAAATGAATGCAGTCAAAGTTCTCCTTGTGTTTCATTTCTCTAATTATTTTCCTAGTTGTACATTCTCTGAGGTAAATACTCCTTAATGTATGCTTAGTGCAGTGATCTCACATGAGCTGCTCCCACTTGTGCTAATACCCCCCCCCCCCCCCCCGAGGCCCGGGGGGGGGGGGTGAAAAAAGGAAGGGGGGGGGGGGGGGTGGGGATATAAGGATTTTGAAGGCGGGGGAAAAAAAAGAATCTGTGAAAAACTGACTGCGTGGTCAGAGTTCAGAGAAAGGAAAAAATTTGGAGTCTGAAGCTCAGGAGATGAAGCAACTCTTCTTAGAGAGCTGGAGGAAGATTTGTGATGTACAGGACTGGTGGCTGCAGTCCCTTGGTGTGCTCAGTGCAGCGCAGAGAAGCTGAGGGGAGCCCTCATGGTGGCTGCAGCTCCTCACAGGGAGGGGTGAGCCTTGTGGGTCCCTTCCAATTTGGGCTATTCTGTATGACTTACCTTAGCTCCTTCGCTGCAACCTGACACCTGGTTATCATTGCACTAGGTGAGACCAGGCCTTCAGCATGGGCAACCAAATCCCATGGAGGACAGGAGAGGAGGGACAAGGCCACAGTGGAAGCGAAATGGTGAAATGTAAAAACAGAAACAGAAACAAAATGAAAACAAGATCAACAACAACAAAAATGACAACACCCAGTGTTTACTTTCTCTGCACAATCAGATGCAATAGATGATGGGAGGCATGAGGAAGCAGGTATGTCAGGGTAAGCTGGTGGAGGCTACAAGTAGAGAGGCCAGGGTAGCACAGCAGAAAGGTGAAAACAAGCCCTGGTTGTGCTCATCCATGTTCCAATTCAGATTTCCCTTGGGAAAGGGAAGAAGTAAGACCATGTCCAAAGATGATCTCCAAGACTTTCTCCATTCGTCCCCAGCCCCCTTGGCCTGTGGCAGGCCTGTTCCAGGGGCACCTCCAAGATAACTACAGCCATCTTCTGAGCAGCCTGGTCCTGAGCTTTTGTTTTTCAGATGCAAAGAACACTGCAGGCGCAAAGGGCACAAACTTCCTTGACTCTTGGGCAAGCTGATGGATGTGGGTGCTTTGGGAATAAATGCAAGCCTAGTAGGAGCCAACATTTTTCATCTCATATTCCACAACATGATAGTTTGCTGCCACTGTGTAAGAGGTTGGTAGATATGCATTTATTAGTCCAGCATCATCTCTAGTTATTGGAAATACAGATGTTTTCACAACAGTTTTACTACATTTTTCTTAAAGAAAAAGAAAACCAAAAAAGAAAGGCCTGTACCATCCAGGATATACACAAGCCTGCCAAACAAATGGGATTCCTTTTGGTTAGAATTACAAATCCCTCCAGAGAGGGAAGCCTAGCAAATCAGCTGAAAAAAAAAAAAAAAAAAGAGGGAGACTGAAAGTGATCAGCAGATTCTGCTTATTCTTCCTCAGGGCAGTAGGTGTACACTTCACTAACTTGTAGAAATCACTGTCATAGTATATCCAAATATCCCAGAATGATGATCAATAAAACTTCCTTCAACCCAGCACTGGAGAAAAGGCTCCAAAGGGTGATTTAAGACCAAGAAACCAATTTTAGGTTGCTCTGAACTAGCCTGTAGAAGCCAAGAACTCTGTCCTTTAGAAAAGCTGCATCATGAGAGGATCTTGTGAGAGTGAGTGACAATTATCCCATATCACAGTGCACCTTAAGCCAATCACTATGAGAGCTTGCCTTTCTTCTTTGTTGAGTAGTGGATGAAGGGATGTTACCTCTTTTGAAATCTATGCTACTGACCACACTGAATTTCAGAATGTGAGTTGTAAGCCAAGAAATTCATTATTTCCTTCCATCCTACTCCACCAACATAAAGTGAGAGATAACAATGCATCACAGACTCTCTGAGTAAATATGCCTCATATCTTTAGATCATATCTATCTAACACGTTACTTGGGAATCTCAGGGGAAGAAAGATTCCACCAGGGAAACACTTGTTAAAAAAGATTAGAAGTCTTCATTTTTGCAGCTCTTGAGATCTTTAAACAACCTGGCTTAAGATTTTTAGCACCATAGAACATCAAAAAAAGTTAGTCCCTTGGGCTGCAGACATTCTGTGTCATCCACAGAGGAGAAACAGAAATTGATGGTGACAGGCTGGGATTCAGCATTTCCCTTTGAGAATGCTAAAGGACTTATATTCCGTTCTAGATCCTGATTTAGAAAAGCTTTTACATCTAATCTTAACACCAATTATCTGAAGGTCTGCTTTATTTGTAAAGCTTACTATAATTTGTATTGCAGGCCAGCGGAGAGAGAGCTTTAGGTCTATCCAGCAGATTCTGAGTGCCACACTGCTAAAATGCCAAAAGAGAGATTTTGGTGGGATTGTTGCTCATTCAAAAGGAAGTATGAGGTCATACAAACCAAGGTCAATGCTGGATAGTTTGTGACTACAAAACTGCTTTCTTCTGCTAGACTGAAAGATAATTAAGCGTTTACTATTTGGAGAGGATCTTTTTCCAGTTTAAGTAAATTTTGTAGCTGGATTTCCTGGTGTGCACACTATTGACATCTTTCTCAATTATGAAACAAGTGAAAATGTGCCTTTCCAGTGATGTGAAGAACTTCATAACAGTGTCATCATAAAAATTATTCTCCCTCATATGAATGACTTGAGATGTTGCCATTGTGCAGCTCTTGTGGAAATGGACTTCACAGATTGAAAGGAGTGAAAGCTGCAACAGCTTGTACAAAAGTACAAATCTGCAAAGTGATATCCAGTATCACTAAGCTTTTTCCTTGTGCCTCCTATTTTATGATGTTGGTCCATGATGTCAGAGCAGATGTGGGTGGTATGGCAGTATAGGTTGAACCTTCTCACCAATATCCCATGTGACAGATGGCAGTGCAGGGGCAGTCTGAGTGAATGCCGTCTGACACGGAAGTGCAGATGAAGCAAAGGTTTGGAATTTAATTCCTCCATGTGGAAAAATGGCACCCATTGACATTCATCAATGCTTGGTGAACACTTGTGGAGACCAAACAGTGAGTGTGAGCACAGTGGGGTGGTGGGAGGTGTGTTTCAGCAGTGGCAACAGAGACACTGGGTCACCTCCGCTGGAGCAGATTTTTATGAGCACAGCATGCAGGCTTTTATTCATTGCTGGCAAAAATGCATAGCTAATAGGGATGAGTAACCCCTATTTAAAAAAAAAAAAAAAAAACAAAAACAAAAACAAAGACACTGAAAAACAGTGTTTTGTGACTGAGAATTTGCTTTATCAAATAATGTTATTGTACTCTTTGTATCTGTTTCCATGGAAATAAATAGGAGGCATTGCTTTTGGAGCAACTTATATTATTCAGGTCTTGTATGAACAGGTAGGAAGTTTGCTTAAGCTTGTTTTCTTGAGCTTTTTGAAGATTTTTCAGCACCATCTGACTCTCAGTTTTATTCCTGACCTTTCAAGCACACAGTTCCATGTTTATATATTATACAAAAATTAATCCATCATCAGAAAGGCAAGAAGGCAAGTGAGATTGAGGCCAGCCCTATTTCTGTGGAGTGGAGACATTTGTGTGCTCTGCTTATTTTAGCAGAAGATAGTGGGTAAATCTGAGCCAGCATGTTTTTCATTCAATCTGTCCCTGGACACTAACAGATGGTGCTTTCCTGTGCCAAGTACTAATGCACTTTACATTGGCATTCAGTGTCAGGACACAAAGCCCGCCAAGTCCCTGCCAAATCTGCTGATGCCAGGGAAATTGATAATAAACAACTAGCCAGGGACACAGTCCCAATTTTTTCCCTACATCCTAAGCAGCACACAAGCTGTACCAGTGTAATGATGTCAGCTGTTCTTCAGCTTGTGGATGTCAGTGCAGCAAATGAGGATCCTGGACTAGGGAAGAAAGGAGTCCTGTGGTTATGAATAGGCATGTATCTGAAGACAGGAAGAGATCCATTTGCTTCAAAGGGACTAGCTATGCGATTGACACTGGGCCCTAAGAATCCTGATGAACTTGTGCTGTGATGCACAGACATCTGAGCTACTAAAGTACACATACATACATCTACCATCCAGTAGTGTGGTTCTACTGCTTAGCACCTTAGACTGAGCACTGAAAATACTAAAGTCAGTCCTTCATGTCTAATTTCAATCCTACATACAATAAGGCAACTTTCAAAATAAAAATAAAATAAAATCCATAGATTTCTCTGAGGAGTTCACTTTGTTTCACAGTTGTTGCATTTATTCTTTGAATACAAGCATCCAAAATTCTTTAGCTGTAAAATTCCTGTTCCTTTCCACCAGCTTCCTCAGCGCCCAGGCTTCCTTCTTGGACTGCTCAAAACTTGCTATCCACATCTCTTGGAGGGAGGTCTGGCTGGGATTTGAAGAGGAGAACCTGAAAGCCTCAGGTTTGGGGCAGTTCAGATGTTTAACCTGAGCACTCCACCTCTGGGGCAGCCATCCCTGGCAACGCAGAGAAATAAAAGGAATGGGTTATTCAAGGACCCTGGCAGACAGAGAAGACTAACTACCATTAGTGAATTATTAAAGCATGTCAGTGACATTCACCCTTCCACCACAGGCCCTAGCCATGCCCCTGCAGATGGCTGAGTGGAAACTCTCCCTGAGGTGCCCAGAACAAGGGCAATTAGGCTGACAAGAGCCAGACTCTCAGATCAAATCTGGTTACAAACAAGCAGCATCAGCTAAGCGAACTTGAAAGACAAGGAGCTCTACTTTCGTCATTATAATCAATTTTCATCTTAAATACGCACACATTTCGTAAGATTTTTTTTGAAAGAGAATTAAAAACAAGCTATAAATTTGATCAGGAGAGCAGACTGGTCTTCATAGTCTGCTTCACTGAAGAGCCACCAAAGTAGGGGAAAGAAATCTCTGCATTTCATCCATTTTATATCTTTCCATATTCGTATTTCATGCTTAAAGAGTGGACATCTGCATAAATTTACACTAGATTAGCTAGAAAAGTCTTGTTAAATGTAATGCTTGCTCGTTCGCACTTCCCATTTCAGTTCACCCAAATAATTTCACATGCCTTCTTCATCTCTCCTCTTCTAGCTGACTAGTTACCATACAGCTCAGATTGTCACCACCACATATTTGGCCTAATGAGTATAGGAGAGCTGTAGGGCACTACAGATGTTCACTGGCTGCATTACTGGGCACTGAAAGTTTTTTTCATCTATTCTGATAACTGTGCTCATTAACAGCTTTAAAAAATGATGAAAACATACCTTTTCTTCTCTTCTGATGTTTTCCCACACTCTGTTACACACCATGCACTCAAATGTGTCAATGTAATTGTCCTGAGTGATATCTTGCACTCCCCATTTGCGTTCCTTCATTGCTGTAAGCAGCCTTGGATTGGAAATGTCTCCTTTCAGTTTCCATTCCAGGTAGGCCTCATACTCCTGGTCATTTTGATCCAGTGTTTTGATATAGTGGGCCAGCTCTCGAGGGTGTGAAAAACTAGATACCAAGATTGCACTCTTGTTGCTGGGAAGCCAGTCTATAATGCTGGGAGAACCAAAGTACACAGGTACCACTCCCAGCATCAGAGGCCGCCAAAGTTTTTCAGTGATATAATCTTCACAGATAGCATTTTCAAAAGCAAGAATGAACTTGTACTGAGCCAGTATTTTATAGAAGTTCCCATCATCCATGGCAGACGGATTTCTGAGATACTGAGGGAGGTCTCTGTTATGCAGACATTCTCCATAAGAGTCTACTTCAATGTGGCACATCAACTCACGTACATAGCTGTCCCGGTCAGAAGGAGCATTGCAGTCAGTCTGCACATACACAAGTGGTGCAAGCCGCTTCCTCAGGCTGTTCTTCATCTGCACTGGGATCATATGTCTCAGGGACGTGAGGACCTCTATGCTCTCAAGGTACTGAGTGGTCAGCGGTAGGTGAGAATGACGGCTGAAAGTTGCAGTGTGGTTAAATAAGGTGATAGCTGGTTCATGGAAAAGTTTGTAGTTGTTTTTTGGTGACTCCTCGTGGAAAAGGGCCCAATCATGATGGCCTTTTCGAGGAAGGGGTAGGCTGTCTATACTGAAATCAGTACCTAGACAAAAGCAAATGGTGTTTAGTCTGGCCTTTATCATGTCACACTGAAGGACAGTACATAGAAACCCAGTTTTCATTTAATATCAGCCCTACAACACTGTGTTTATGAGATTATAAGGCAGCACCACCAAAAGACTGTTTAATTCAATGACAGAGGAGTGTTATGACAGAGAGAAGTAAATTTGGCAGCAGCAGAATCTAGAGACTAGGGATTGGTAGTTAACATTAGAAGTGATTTATTTTCAGATCATATTAGTTTAAAAGCCTCTCATTTCAAAGCCACGCTAAATTTCATATTTTACTGCACAGAAGGGAGACTAATAATATGCTTAATAATTCTCTGTCTATGTAAATAGGAGAAGCCTTTATCTAAGATGAAAGGAAAATGGCCACTACAGGGATGAATTTGGTTCTAGCACCAAAGTAACAAAAAAGATGCTAAAACATTGGACACGGTTATGCACAAGGATTGGACAAATAACCTGACACGCTGGAAAGATATTGTATTATACATTTTGGAAGACAATCGACTTGGTTTATCAAAGAGAGAACCAACAGATGATATTTCACAGCTGACTACCAGATACATGAGGGAATAACCTCTGGCAGAAGACTAAATCTGATGTCAGAATTAGAGGAAGAATCAAGCCTAAACTCAAAAAGCAGACCACTACAGCTGCTTGCACCTTAATGGAAGGACAGTGAACCTCCCAAACAACTCAGGGTGAAAGCTTCAAGTCAAACCTAGAAGCATTTTCTCATGAAAATGTTTTCTCATGAAATTTTTTTCTCATGAAAAACATTTTCTCTGACCAGCCTTCACTGGTCTGTGCAAAACTGAATTCAAAATATCAAATCATGAATCTCAACCTTTCTCTCCCTTCAGTTGCGTTTCCATACAGCTAGCCTTATTTTAAGTTAAGTGCAAAGCTGATGAATCTTTGCCAAGACAGTTCCTCAGAATCTTAACATTATATCTGGTTTTGACTGAAGTACCAGCACTGGTCATCCAAAAGTTTTAATCTGTACTGCCAAGCAAGGCAGTGTAAACCAAAACAAAGATAACAGCTGATTTTGAGGACAAAACAAATCCCCTTTCTTCATAGGTGACACTCTACTATCCCTAACACACTCATGAGCTTTTCTTCTCTGCTCTACACTTGATCTCAAACTGCTGATGATAATAAATAAATAAATAAAGGAGTTAAAAAAATCTAACCTAAACTTTTCATCTAAAAGCTAATACATAAAGAAGGAAAAAAATGTCCAAGGATCAATATGACTGTGCAAACCTGCTAAGATGACTCCAAGAGCGACCTTATAAAATCAACAGAAGACCACACTAAAGTAGTGACGATGGATAATGGGTGCCAAGATAAAAACCTCCTATAGTGCAAGACTTTTCAAAGAGCATCAGTTTTTTCTTTGTTTTGGAGTTGGTTTTTTTAAGGCCACCAATTATGTGACTTTGTTTTCCATTGAAGGCTAGTCCCAAGCTCCAGACACTAAATAGGTGAAGTGCTATGCCACATACCAAAGAAAGAGATATTCATTTCCTTTTTTTTTTTTATATGTGGTAATGATGAAATAAGGAAGAAAAATTAGAATTAATCAAATTCTTGCAGAATTATTCATACAGCCTATCTGGTCTTGGAAACACATTGTTCTGTGAAGCCCAGAAGAGAAGCAGCAATGCATAATGAAATGTACAGTTATTTCTCTTGCAAAGGTGAGGGAGAACGAAAATTCACTGCAAAGGGGAGGGAAGAAAAGAATGACACCAGAAAAGGGATGACACTGATAAAAGGATATCGTGTAAAAAACTTAGTAAACAAAAATAAAATTTGCCAAACAGAAACCAAAAGAAAAATGCTTAGTAAATAAAATCACACCAAAATTACTGATTCTAGTATAACATTTAGCCAATCTCACTTCAGAAAGCAAACAAAAAGTTTTTGAGCATTAAAGAGAAGATAACATCATTATGTTACCCACCTTGTGAAATAAAGGAAATGAACGAGCCTATGAGAGGATAAAGAAAGCACAGCAAGATTGTAATGACAACCAATTTCAACTTCTGAACTAGTAGGAAATCTTAGATTTAGTGATAAAGTGCAGGAAAAAAAAATGAAAGATACTCTCAGGAGGAGTTCTACATCTTTGGAGACATCTTTCACTCACAATTCACATCCCAAAGACCCAACTCTCCAGCACAGAAGAGCTGGGCATGTCCTTCTACTGCTGATGCAATTTTTCTCAGGAGGAATTCAGCATTGGTACAAGCAAAACTCTGTGAGCATGCTATGTTGAAAAAGTAAGGTTTGGAATCCCTCCCCAGAATACAGACAAAACCCAGCAAGCGATTGTCACATCTCAGATTCCAGAAGAGAGACTTGACAAAGTCATCCTCCACACCCACAGGTTTCCCAGGGCAGGACAGTAAGTAGAGATAAGCTGCAGAAAAGCAGCTGTTACTAGCAGTGCAGTTCTGGTGAGAAACATCTGCACCCCATTTGGCATAATATTCTTTTCATTCTGTCAAACATTCATTTTTTGACAAGTTCACTGACCAAATGTTAGGAGGGAATGAATGAACTTCTTTGGAATGTAAAGCTGTGCCCTAATCTGATCTTAGCATGGGTATGCAGATGTTCAAGGTTTCTTTCACTCAGTAGGCTGTTCAGTTAGAAATTCTGGAATGTCAAAATCTCCCTTTTTTGCAGGCCCACAGCTAACTGCATCTAAGGAATGAGGGGTGGTATGCTTTTCTGCATTGACACAGCATTATTTAACACCTTCGACCCCTTGTCTTTGCAGATTTTGGCACATTGAGAGTGTTTACTGTAGTCTAAAATCAAGTATCATTTCTGAATATGTTGACACTTTTATATGCAGTTCAAAGAGAGCATCACTAGAAAAACTACAAGAAAGGTCTTTAGTCCAGTAAAAATAATCTTTTAAAAATCAGCAAGTAAATCGTGTCCTGTTACAATAAATCACTGGCTATAAACAGTAATTGTTATTTTAATGCTGAAGCAGGCAAACAAAATCGCTGGCAGAGACCAGAAATACCAGACTTCACAACTTCCATGTGATGCAGACCTAGCTTTCTGTGTATTTAATTGGGTCAGCTTCTCATTCCCTTGCTGTTATTCATTTGCTTTCATGCCTGACCACTATATTATCAGCAGACAATGCTGACCTACTTCAAGCTCTGAAAAGATCACTGATGAGAAGTTTCTGGGTTTACTGTTAACTATTCCACAAAAGGCCCCCCTTTCCCTCTATTTCCAGCTCGCCTGTGTCCTGAACTAGTGAATGAAGATTCAGCACTCTTTTGTTTTGTTTTGTTTCCAGACAAAAGAGCAGAATCTACCAATCACAGAAAATTATTTGTCGTTAGTTTTCCACTTATAATAATAACCCTAAGGTTATTATATGTCTCTGCAATGCTATGAGGAAAAATAACAAAATAAAGACTACTTTTAAATGATGCCTCTTCTGTGTTTTGTTGTTTCAGTGCAAGTAGTGGGAAGTTTCTGAGGCAGCAGAGCCAGAAGAGCTCAGCAGGCTGCCCTAGCTGCCATTCCCTGTGTGGAATCAATACCTTTCTTTCAGTACTTTCCTTTTACAGTCTGCTGGCAATCTCTTGGCACATAAGGCAAGGCAGTTGCACAGTTACCAGCGAGAGCATTATCTTAAGACAAAAGACTTGCACAAGTGCAACAAAGGCCTTGCAAAACTTCTGCTGGAGGTGATAAGCTAGAAGACCAGGAAAAAACAGCCTGATCTCAGACTCCTTTCATGACTTGGCAACTACAGGAAATGATCTTTTCTGCCATAAGCAAGGAACACGTGTGACTGGAAAGTAGCACGAGACAAGGGAACATCCCTTGGTCATCCTGTGGATCATCACTTTTATAAGTACTTTTGCAAAGGTCTCTGGCCCTCTGATAATGGATTCAGCACCAGGCAAAATTCAACAAAGTGAGCTGTGTAAACTTTCTTCTCCTCAATGATTTCCACCTAGAATATTTACTGTCTAAGAGAAAATGACAGGGGGGAAAGTTTCTCCCTTAGAAAGAAACAGCTCCTTACCATAGAACAAAAAAGCTCTCGTCAGCTGACTGTGCTGGTAGGTCTTGTTAACAGTAAAGAAACAAACATCCTCACCACACTGCCCCAATCTCCCTGTCTCTCCAGTCAGAGGAGACCACCAGAGCAGGATGGGGTAGTGATCTGTATCAGGCTCCATCCTGAAGTTGCTGTAAAGTTCCTTCTTCTTAAGCTGGGAAGCATGTCTCTCATTAGGCTTCAGGGGGCCACTGTGTAAGACTGCTGCTGCCTTACTCTCTGAATTGCCCAGTTCAGTGATAACCTTCAGGGGAAAAAAACAAACATATCACAGTGCATCAGTGCTGCTAGCCAGAACATTCGCCTGACACATTTGAGTTTAAGTATCAAGTAGTGAGTAAGCCTCTATAAAATTTCTATCAGCTGAAGAAGTGAATGCACTTCACTGAAGCACTGTCCAGGTGATTTACTTCAGAACAGAGAGAGCTTCAATTTGAATAGGTAAGGAAGGGGAAGTAAATAAATTTCTGTACTGAGATATGGCCATGTCACACACGATTGAACAACATGAATTCTGCTTTTTTTCTCAAAATAAGCCATACAGTAGCTAAGTTTCTTCTAGAAATCATCTGTAAAATTAGGTCTTCATGTGCCCATGCTTCTTTATTTTTAAACCAGTGACTGAATATATCAGATGCAGATGAGTCTTAAAGAAAACTTAACTACAGTTTCATGGCCAGGAAGAAGAAAAAAAATCTGTATGCAGAGATGTAAAAGACTTTCCAGTATACCATCATTTATAGATCAAAAAACCTATGAGGAGCTTTAAAAACCGTCCACTCACAGGAGAAGCCTCCAACAGTGTCTGCCATCAGCCATGGGAGAGAAGTATCAGGCTTCAGCAGTTCTGGTATTTGTGAAAACACCACTCTTTTCTACAGGTAGTAACCACGGAACAAGTGTCCTGAGGTGATCCCACAGGGTACACAGAAGCTGCTGTTAGTCTCTGCAAGGCAGTGACCTTCCTGCTACCATATGGATGGCTTTTTGCACGTGCATCTTCACGGGCAGTGCTTAATGCCACCCCAGGAACAGCTGCAAGAATGATGGAACTCAGACCCACCAGACAGCTTTGGCTCACAGCACTTCCACTTTTTGGATGGCTCTGAAGGAGGATATTGGGAGGAAGGAGAGTATTATTTATATTAAGTTGTTTGAAAACATTTATCTTCCCCGATAGTGTTACTGCATGCATTCATTTTACTGTTTGCTGTCATTCACTCTTACTGTCTAGTAAAATACACTGATTGTAACTGGACTAAATAGACTCTGTGCAACACAGGATGCTGAGACAACACACACAGTCAACTGTGCACAGTGCAGCTGCACAGAGAACACAGAAAACACTCCCACATTGGCAAGTAGACAGGATGCTGGCTGGGGATAAGGCTTATTTGTCTAGGAATTTGGTAAGATGTAAGTGCAGTAATACAACTCAAATAATCCTGTAAGTACGTACACATCACTGCTTCATGTGCACCTCCATGTTAGACGCCATTGTGTCAGAATGCCCCTCTGCTGCCATCTGTTGCACGGCAGCAAAATGTAATGGGATATTGGTGGGAACGTTCAGTCCCTGCTGCTGTACCACCAACATCTGCCACTGACATCATGGGACAACATCATAAAATAGGAGGCATTTGCAAGAGCAGCCCTTGCAATATGCCTCCTCATTCATTTTTTTATTGACCATCTACTGAATTCCCAGTGTTAAGAATGGCCAGTGCTAAGTCAGGCCTGCTGGCCTGCTTACTGATTGCTCAGATTACTGGTTACAGAGCTCACAAAATCCTGGCCAACCTGCCATATCAGCCTGAGATAGGTCCAGCTATATCCCTCTGTCTCACCAGTTAAACACACTGCTTGAGAAGACTGAGAAGGCAGTGCTGGACAGAGGCAATGCACCATGGTGATGCGTGGTACAACACTTCTGAGGAACTCCAAGAGCCAAAGAGTTCCCTACATAATGTCAATTCTAGGGCCAGCTGGCATCACCAGGTCAATCCTGCTGATAGAGTGTCTTCAAACATTCCTCTCTCACAACACTTTTGTTGCTTTTAATGATCCCTCGCATCTTCCAGAACTGTGTCACATTTTGAATATGCCCACATATATACTCCCCCCTGCCCTTGCCCCTATACCTGGAGCATCACCACAAGGAAAAAGAAAGCTGCAAAACAGATGCAAGATGCCCACAGCCTCTTCCTCCTCATCCTGACCATGTTGCACTGTCGGGCCCACAGGATGCCAAGGGCAGTCAGAGTGAGGTGTTAGCAGGACCAGTGTGACTGAAGCCTTCAGCCTTTGCTGCACTGATGTCCCATGCCATCTTTATTCTGCTTCACAGGAGCTACTGGTGAAAAAGAGTACAGCATCAATCATGAGTGCTCCTCGAGTTTGGTGACCAACCTGCTGTCTATCTGCAGCTTTCTGCAGGAATCCAAACACTGTTCTGAGCCTGGTTAACCCTTAGTTAAATCACAAAACAGTCTGCACAAACAGCACTCACACACTGCACTCTGCCTCTGCTCAGACTGGACTTGGCCTCCTCTCAGAGCAGCCTCACATGTTCCCTCACCATGCAGGCAGCACAGAGAGCCGCTGTTGGTTCTACCCTCTGTGAACATGCTTTACTGAGCTTCAGGTGGCAAACTGTGCTGTTTTTCAACAGGCAAGCAACATAAGATCTCCCACCCCTTGACAAGCCTAGGAAATTCTGCTGGAAGAGGCATACAACTTCTGGCTTTGCGACTCACTATAACATTCTTCTGGGTCTTCTGTACCCCAGCATATCACACCAAGTGCACAGAGAAAATAACTACACAGCATATAAACTATCTCCAAATCCAGACACGTCAACGTGTAACAAATTCCCCTTCCCCTGCAATCTACATCTGTGCTAGGTTGCCTGTCCTCAAATGACTCTTCCCCTTCAGTGACACTGTTTATTCATTTTTCACAGATCATTTCGCCATATGTTGGATGTTACTGAGCGAAATTCCTTGCTCCTGACAACTGGAAGAAGTACAAATTCCAATTACAGATTAAAACAAAACAAAACAAAACATAAAAAACCCCACAGGAGAAAGTCAAGACTTTTCTCTCAAGGTACAGGATTCTATTTTGAAATTTGGATATTGTGAATACTCAGAAAGCAGAACAACAATCTATTTTTTAAAAGTAAACTGTTATACTTCTCTTTCAGTGATGTGCATTCTGGAATTTAGCCCTGGCATTTCTTCTGAAGAAGACATATGTGACTGCGTTCCCTCCACATGTGTGTGCCTACCAGCTTCCCCTGCATGCCAACCCCACTGTCAAAACTCCAGAGTAGAGATAGGTCCCACAGCTCCTCACCACCTCCCACCCCTGTGAGGCTGGCATGTAGAAACAGAAGCTGGTCCTGATTCTGCTTCCACTGTAACAGGAGTTTGTCTCTTCCCATCAACCTACAGAGGAGCGTTTTCTGTAAAGCCTCACGTGAAGCCATGCTGGGAAACTTCAGCTCTGCATGGGACCGCTGCTTTCAAAGGTTCAGTGAGGGCACTAAAGAGCACCACTGCCAGGTCAGTGCTTTTGAAATCAGGTGGGATTTTCTGGGCCCTGTTCTTTCGGTGCTTCCTTTGCTACTGCCTAATTGAGGCAAAAGGAGGGAGGGGAAGGAGCTGCACTCCAGCCTCAGTGGTGGTGGTGAAGATCTGCTCGGCCACGCACCTGGAGCACTCCAGCGTCAATAGCAGCGTTCACCTCCCCCTCCGCACTGGAACAGGGCGCTGACGATTTACCGAGAGCCCACGTCTCCCCGCGCCCAGTTACAAATGTAGGGATCTTCTTGATTCTAGGAAGGGGAAATACTGATAGCCCAGATTAAGGCAGAGGGGGCTTGGTTCTTGTACCTGCTCACGCCCTGCCCCGGCCGCAGCGGCACAGACCTCGCAGAACTCCCGCACCTCGAACCATCCCGATGGACTTCAGGGCAGCGCTGGAAACCTCGTCACACCTCCCGACGTCCTGTGCAGAGGGGCAGCCCCCGGCACGCCCTCCCGAACTTTCCACCGCACCCTCTCAACCTTCCCACCGCGCCTCCTGTCGCCCCTCCTGACAGCCCCTGGGCCGTCCCGTCGCGTCCCGCATCACCCCGCGTCGCGTCCCGCTGCAGCCCCGGCCTCCCCGCGCCCTCGGCTCCAGCATCCTCCGCCCGGACGGCCCACAGTTGTACTCACCCGCCTGGTACCCCCGTCGCTGTGCTGTTGGGTTGGGGGCTGTTTTGTTGCGGATCTCTGCTGGAGTTTGCTTTGGTTTGCGAGGTTGTTTCTTTTTTAAAAAAAATTACTTTCAGTTTGAGCGTCTGCTCGGGGCGCGCTGGGAAGCGGAGGCGGCTGCTGGAGAGCGCTGCGCGGGGCCCCGCGGAGGGCGGTGCGGATCCGTGCCTTCCCCGCCCTCCGCCTTCCTTCTCCCCATCACTGAGCACCTCCCCCCCGCCCCCCAGAAGGAATTTGGCTTTTCTCGGAGTCCCGTAGGCTCCAAAAGGACCCTGCGCGCCTCTGCTCCGCGCCCGTCCTGTGCGCTCCTCGCACCGTCCTGTGCTGCAGACATACCCCTCCGCGATGGAAAAAGGAAAATCTGCTCCTGCCGGTTTCCATAGCTGTTTCCAAGCACACCTGCGCTTTTTGTGGCTGGGTTCTTCTTTGTTGTTTTGTTTTTTATATATATGTATATAAAACAAATATATATATATATTTGTTTTTACAAGACTGCCGTTATTTTTGCAGAAGCTCTCTTCAAGAGGACTTGGCTCCCACTGCACCAAGCCAGAGTGCTGTCGGAAAAACAAACGCATCGTGGAAGTTAGGAAACCTTTAAGTGCCTGCTGGCCAGACCAGTCACACAGAGAGAGAACAGCACGGTCCCTGTCCCTCGGGGTCAATGCTGAGGCACACATTCTGAGTTGCACAAACACAGCTGCACCTGTCACAAGCTTGTGCTGCCATCCATCCAGGGCATCCCTGCATGCTGTGCATGGCCACCAGCACCCAACTGGCTGCTAGCCTGCTGCCTACCCTAATCGAGCCTCTATCTCTCTCTATTTAAGTTTTGGCATTTGATATTTAAAGTAAAAGGTACTTGCTCAAAAATGCTGGTTGTCTAGGCTCAGGGCAGAGCCCATGTTTATGTATCCTATGCATACCTACAACCATACATGTGTGTATAATGTGGATCTACCTGACCTGTTTGTTGTCATACGCAAACATATTTGATGTTTCAAGCACTGAAGGAGAAAGTGTACAAGGATGTGAACACAACAGCATAAGAGGCTGGCGATCCTCAGCGCAAGATCTGGAGCTGTTGGAGCAGGCCCCGAGGAGGCCATGAAGATGCTGAGATGGCTTTAGCATCTCTCCAATGAAAAATGGCTGATGGAGCTGGCCTGGTTCAGCCTGGAGAAGAGAAGGCTGTGGGGAGACCTCACTGAGGCCTGTCAGTACCTACAGAGAGTTTATAAGCTGGAAGGAGAGAAACATTCTACGTGGTCTGATAGTGACAGGACAAGAAGGAATGGCTTTAAACTAAATGAGGGGAGATTTGTTAGGCGTCAGGAAGAATTTTTTACTCAGAGGGAGGTGAGGCATTGCTGGCATGGGCTGCCCAGAGAAGTTGTGTGTTCCCCATTCCCAGAAGTGCTCAGGGTCAGGTTGGATGGGTCCCTGCACAGCCTCATCTGGTGGGTGGCAGTGCTGCTCATGGCAGGGGGTTGGGACTGGGTGGGCTTTAAGGGCATTGTCAACCCAAGCCATTCCATTCTTCTATGATTCATTCACTCCTCCTTTCCCCTGGGAGTAAAATCAGAGGGCCTGATGACTTCTGGGCAAGGAGAGGTAGCACAGCCCAGGCATGAAGGGCCAGGGAGCTGCAGGAGGGAGATTACTAGGAGAGCAGAGGGTGGAAAGATCCTAGAGGAGGCAGAGGGAAAGCCTGGCATACCACAATTGAAATGCATGTGGGATATAACTTACCTATGCTAATATGGAGCACACAACACATCTCCTTACACAATGGAGAAGTTGTGTCTGTCATGTTCCAGAAAGGTTGACGAGGTACCCAGATGACAAACAGCAGCCCACCCGGCTGCGCAAGTGATGTTGGCCATGTAGATCTTGCCTCTTTTCCCCTCCCCCCCTTATCCCATCACTGAGCTTGACAGAACACTTTGGAGCAAGGCCCACTTCTTGCATGCACTGCAGCACACAGTTCTGACTTCCCTCAGGGCTATCAGACTCCTCCTAAGACAAAAAATAACAGGTCACTGCAATGCCATGAGCAGTCCATAAACTAAACTGAGCTGCTGGGGCTGGATCAGAAGCCTGTTACAGTAAACAGAAGGGTTTGATTTGATCCCAGAATAACTTGATCTGATCCATCATTTTAAAACACAGTTATACTGAAGGCTTTCATGCTCCCTCATCTTGCATACTCCTAAATTGCTCTCATTAAGGCACAACTTCTCTGTAATCCATTTCAGCCTCCAGGCAGGAGACTTGTTACTGCCCTCAGTTACTGCCCATCCTATCCTTAGACGCGGTGCACAAACTCCAGCAGTCCACAACTCAGTCTGAAAGGACAGAAGATGGTCCAGAGGACAGTGAGGTGGTCATTACATGCTGCCAGCCCAGCACCTGAATCAGCAAAATCTCGCACCAGTTTCATCCCCCGGCTGGCAGCTGAGAAATTCACTCTTGGTTCTTGTCCTGACACGCCGCCTCGAGGCAACAAGCACCTCTTGCAAGATCTCTCTTGTAACCTACCTTAAACAGACTGAGAAGGCCACGCCAGCGTAAACCACGGCAGGGGCACGGGCAGGGGCAGGGGAAGGGGCAGGGACAGGGGTAGGGACAGGGGCAGGGACAGGGGCAGGGGCAGGGATAGGGGTAGGGGCAGGGGTAGGGGCAGGGG
>NW_024962261.1:8856610-8875787 GCF_019238085.1 Lagopus leucura | reverse complement strand
AGGGGCAGGGATAGGGGCAGGGGCAGGGGCAGGGGTAGGGGCAGGGGCAGGGATAGGGGCAGGGATAGGGGTAGGGGCAGGGGCAGGGGTAGGGGCAGGGGCAGGGATAGGGGGAGGGACAGGGATAGGGGTAGGGGCAGGGGTAGGGGCAGGGGTAGGGGCAGGGGTAGGGGCAGGGGCAGGGATAGGGGCAGGGGCAGGGATAGGGGCAGGGACAGGGGCAGGGGCAGGGGTAGGGGCAGGGGTAGGGGCAGGTCATTCAGTGCTCATTCTGGAGGAAGCTTGGATGAAAAACAAATGGTTGCTCAGAAAGCAGAGTTAATATACAAGAATTCCTAACATCAGTAACTCAAGCACCCTGTGTCCATGGAGAGAGCAGAGCCTTTCTTATAGCCACCCCTGAGATACTCAAAGGCCACTCTCGGTTCTCTCCTGGAACTTTCACTCCTCAGCCAGTTCTCAGAGGGGAGGTGTTCCATCCTTGGATTGTTTCTGCAGTCCTCCTCTGGACATACTCCGAGAGGTCCATGTCCCTCCCGGGCAGAAGACTTCACATCTGCATGCAGTACTCCAAGTGAGGCCTCACCAGCACAGAGCAGAGGGGCAGGATCACCTCTCTCACCATGCTTGCCACACTCCTTTTGATGCAGCCCAGGATACAGTTGGCTTTCTGGGCTGCAAGGACATGTTGCTGGCACACATCTTGTCACACATGTTGTTCCCTTTGGGGAGAGTGGAGGGAACCCAGGAGGCCCAGAGCAGACTCTAAAATACCAGAAACAGAAAGGCACTTACTGGTTTTGCTTTAGGAAAGAACTTTAGGTTTTTATTATTATCACTATTCTGCGTTGTTCTTTTCAATAGTTTGTTGTCCAGTTTTTCGCACAAAAGTCCTCAGGGAGCACCTGGAAGGAGCTTCGTGCTGAATGCCCTCCCTTCTTCCCTTCTTCCCACCCAAACCAAAGTCTTCCACTTCTCCAATGGAAAGCTATCTTGTCTGGTGCTGCCTGGAAGTCGCAGGGAGCTTGGGGCTGTCCGCTGCATTCCTCCTGGTCCCAACGCAGCCGCTGAGAGGACACCAGTCCCAGTCCTGCTCTCTTCCTCAGGACTTGCCTGGAGGCCACAGGGAGCTCGGGGCCGTCCGCTGGATTCCTCCCATTGTCCCGGTGCAGAAGCATGGAGGACAGCAGTCCCAGTGGCTCCTTTTGCCTCAGGGCTCAGGAAGGAAGAGGTGAGAGGTCTTGGGAAAGGATGAGGATGAGGGACAGGGAAGAAGGGGTGACAGAGAGCAGCAGCTGGCCCAGGGGCTCTGGCGGATGGTGACTCTTCAACGCCGAGATGGAAACTGAGAGCCCCTGCTGCACTGCCAATGGATGTAGCGACATCTCCAGGCACACATGAAGTTCTATTGCTTGCCCGGGCCTGATGAAGGTGGATCCACCTCCATAGGCTCAACATCGCTCTCCAGAGGATCTACATCCATTGGCTCTGGCTCGCTGCTGCTCTCAAGAAGTCGAGGCTTCTTTGTTGGAGGAGGATATATCTTCCTCCACAAGTGCTCCCACAATGGGAGAGAAGGCTCCCTCTGTAGCTCCTGCTCACAGATAGGTGCTTCCACGACAGGAGTTGGTCAGCAACTGGGGTACTGGGGTCCCCATATCTATAGCAGTCAGCAGGGAGGTGGCTTGTGATATCGCATGGCCACAGTGTTGTGACCATAAGAGTGTCTTGTGACAAGCAAAACATGGCTGTGTTGAGCGAAGGCAGGCTATGGCCTGAGGGTTGCCCTACTTGCCCCCACTGAGGGTTGCCCTACTTGCCCCCAGTGAGGTTCTACAGGGCTCCATTTTAGGCCCATTCTCTTCTGTATTTTCACTGTTGATTCCAATAAAGATCTGGAAGTTGTTTGAAGTAAATTTGTGGATGATGCTAAAGTGGGAGGAGCGTTGACTCTCTTGAGGGTAGAAAGACCTTGCAGCAAGATCGGGACAAATTCGAGGGTGGGCACCATCTGTGTGAAGAAGAGCAAGTGCTGGGCTGCGCAGCTGGGATGGGGCAGCCCTGCCTCTGTGTACAGTGTGGGGGCGAGGGGTTGGAGAACAGCCCTGCAGAAAGGGATCAGGGCGTTCTGGTTCGAGCGCAAGTAGTGCCTTCCCTGCCTTTCGCCTCTTGTTATTCAGTTTACCGCGTACGTAGCGAACATAGGCGGCCCTACCACCCCGCAGTGCCAGATGGCGCTCTTCTGTTGCCGTCGCCGCTCTGCCCTCTGCTCTCTCCCCACTTCCGCCAGGCCCCGGAAGCGGCAGATGCACGGCGCGATGGCGTCGGAGGGAATGGCGCCGGCTGAGCTGCAAGCGGAGGGTGGTACTGACGTGGAGCCGGAAAGCGGCTTTGGGCAGCTGCTGGAAGAAGAAGAGGAGGATGGAGGTTACGTGCTGTACAGGTACGGCCGCGGCAGCGCAGCATCCGAGCGGTTGGGCCATGTCTTCCCCGGTACGGGCGTGAGGAGGCGCGGGGATGGGAGGAGGAGGACGAGGAGGAGGAGGAAGGAGTCATCTGTACACAGATCCGTGTGTTTCACAGTCAGGGTAGCACTTTAAAAGCATTGAAAGTTTGAAAATATGTACATGTGTGCTTACAGGGACAGGAAAGAGTGGGCAGACATTGAACCCGTTCCTCAAAATGACGGTCCGAATCCCGTGGTTCAGATCATCTATAGTGAAAAATGTAAGTTTTAAACCCTTTCTTCGGGGAAGATTTTAATTGATTGCGTTTATGTCTTCCTTTAGTACTGTTAAAGCGAGTCTTCATGCTTCAGGTAGTGTATTTACTAGTGTACTTGTCCTGGTAGAGAGAAAATAATACGTATTTTTTGTGTTACAGTAGCTGCATGTGATGTTTTCACGCATGTTTCTGATGTTGAATATTTACATCAGATGTTAGTAACCCAGGTTTGATTTTAAATTCATACATGTAAAGGAGAATTGCAGATAGCAAAGTTGTCATAGTGAGGCACCTCTAGTTTAAGAGGCATATATGAAACTATCACATCTGAGAAAGCAGTATGACTAAGTATCAAGATACTTTCCTGGTTCTTTTAGGAATTATTGAGATGGTGTATTAAGACATTTATGTGGCTTTTCAGTGTAATAATGTCATTAGCCATGTTAAACAGTACTGGCAGAGCCATTTGTAGCTTTGGTATTATGGAGGTGTATTTCAAGTACACAAAACAGGAAGTGACTTGAGAGGGTTATTAACCTTACCCCTTAATCAGCCAGTTTCTCATAGCCTTGGATAAGATACTATTATCTTTTTAGTTCGAGATGTCTATGATTACTTCCGGGCCGTCCTACAGAAGGATGAGAGAAGTGAAAGAGCTTTTAAGCTAACAGCAGATGCCATTGAATTAAATGCTGCAAACTATACAGTTTGGTAAGTGATTACCTAGATTTTTTTTATCCAAGATTATTTTTGTTGTCAGTTAATTACCAGTGCCTTCTGACTCTCAACAGTTTTGTTAGTATAATCAGGGCATGACTAGTTGAGTTTGCACAGGGGAATACGGTAGATTCTTACTGAGCTTCTAAGGTAGCCCATGCTCACTATATTCCTTGTCTGGTTTTGATCTTGTTGTTTTCATTGAGTTTGTTTTGAGGATGTTATCCAACAAAATCAAAACTAGCTCCAAAAAGAACTTTATCTTGTAAGTTATCACATTTTAAGCTGTGGTATTTCCTTGGCAAAATGGGGAAGCTGTCTTCAGGTGACTTCAAGAAGACTTGTAAAAACACAGTAGTTACTATCTGACTGCTAGGTAGTAGCATACTTAGAAATACTGTGTTTTGAAAGATCCGTCCCGTTTCTGAGTAGATAATGAATAAGCAGTGAATTTCTGATATTCAGAGGAAGGCTTTTTAAATCATGAATGCCAGCAAATACTGTTGTTATGGTTTTGTTCCACTAACTCACATAAAAATGGAGAGCTTACGTTATTTTAAGCAGACAACCATGTAGTTTCTGCAGTGTTGAAACTACTGTGGGTAGACAGAGATTGACTTGAGACTTGTCACCACTGTGATTTTAGATAACATGTCATAACCAGTCACATACCAGCTGTGCAGCATTCACTGCCTGAGTGGCCTTTAACAGAACTGGATATGCTGTTTAGTTCCTGGCATTCTTTTTAATTCTGTAGCTATTAGAACAGCTGCAAAGAAAGGCTCCTTTATGAATCATAGCAATGTCTGCTGCAATGTTTGAATGCTTGACTTTTGTACAGGCATTTCCGGAGGGTCCTCCTGCAGTCTCTGGGAAAGGATCTCTATGAGGAGCTTAAATATATTACAGCAATAATTGAAGATCAACCAAAGAACTACCAAGTCTGGTAAAACTACATTTTCTTTTCAGATTGTAGAGCTTCTGAAGTAGTTTGGGGTGTTTCAGTTGTCTAGGAGAGGTTAGGTTCATTGATCCTAAAATTTGTTAAGCCGATTCCTGCATGTACTGCAGTGATGGCAGCAGAGAAGTTAGATTGAGTTGTATCACTATCATTGCCAATATGCTCTGTAGCAATTTGTTGTGAATGTGATGGTGATAAAAGATCTCGTTTTCATTTCAGTTTTTAAACTGTCAAAATAAATGACGGAACAACAACAACTGATGAAAAGACAAAGAAAAGGATGAATGAAAAGTACTTTTTATACTGGATCTTTGAATTTATCACAAAATGAATGGGAATTGAGCAAACAGCAGTTACAAACTCACAGAATGTTTGAGATGACTCCCAGTTCCATCTGCTCCAAGCCCTGTTCAGGCAGGGATACCGAGAGCAGGCTGCCCTGTGTCCCAGCAACTTTGGAATATCTGCAAGGAGGGGGAGAATCTACAACCTCTCTGGGCAAGTTTACCAGTAATCAGTCACCTGCATAACTCTGAAATGCTTCCTGGTGTTCCTCTTTGTGCCCACTGCCTCTTGCCCTGGCACTGGTCCCCTCTGAAAAGACCATGTCTCTGCCTCCTTTGCATAGTCCCTTCAGATATTTATAGGCATTGCTGAGATTCACATCTAGTCTTTTGTTCTGCAGGCTAGAGAGTCCTGTGTCTCAGCCTTTCCTCCTAGAGAAGTGTTCCAGTCCCACGATTGTCTTTGTGTAGAAATGATTTTCTTGTTCTCCTTGTGTTGGGAAATGGTTTCCAGATTAGATCCTGCATCACCTTTCTAGGCACCAAGCTGAGGCTGAACAATCTGTAGTTCCCCAGGTCCTCCTTCCTCAAGATGGCAATGACATTTGCTTTCCTCTAATCCTTGGACACCTCTTCCAGGTGCTGCAATGAGCAAATGTTATCTAGCATGGCCTTGCAGTCACACCCTGCAGCTCCCTGAGCACTTGTAAGTACATCCCATCAGAGCCCACGGTCCGGTTTGCTCAAGTGTTCCCTAACCTGATCCTCTTCCTCGCTGCGGCCCTTCAGACTGGCCTCTGGGACTGAGGGTTCCTGAGGATCAGTCTTGCTGGTAAAGACTGAGGCAAAGAAGGCAGATGAAGTCCCTCAGCCTTTTCATTTCTCCATATAACCAGGTCTCGCATTTCTTTCAGCAGAGGGCCTGCATTTTCTTTAGTCTTCTTTCTGGCGCTGATGTACTTGCAGAGGCAGTTGTTGCCCCTGACAGCTCTGGCTAGTTTCAGTCTTGCTTCCACCCTTCAAATGCAAGGTTTCATTCTTGCATTTGAATTTGGCCTGGAGTTCCTTGCTGATCTATGCAGGCTTCTTGGGCTTTTTGCCCTACTTCTTTGTTGGCTGAGCCTGGAGGAGGTGACCCTTGAATATCCTAGGATCTTCAACTCCACTGTTATGTGATCCCTGCAGCCAAGGCTGCCTTTGAACTTCATGTTCCCAGCAAGCCCGTCTTTGGTGGTGAGAATGAGATACAGCACAGCTCCTCCCCTCGCTGGTCCCATTGTGTCTTGGAGGAAGAAGTTATAATTAGTGCTTTCTAGGAACCGCCTTGACTTCTTCACTGCATTGTTGTCCTTCCAAAAAATACTGGGCTGACTGTACTCTCCCAGTGAGATCAAAAGCTTGTGAACACGAGGTTTCTCCAATCGGTCTGTGCAGGCCTTGTTTGCTTCTTCTTCCTGGTCCAGAGGTCTGTAGCAGACCCCTGTGTCACCTTTGTCTCATAGTCCTGTCCTCACTTTCATCCCAATCCGTGAATTCTGAGTTGGCTCAGAACGTCACCTGTCCTCAGGCAGAGCTCCATGCACTTCTGTGGTCATTGGCACAGAGAGTGCTCACTGCTCCTCATCTTCTCAGCCTGTCTTTCCTGCAGAGCCTATATCCTTGCATTACAACACTGCAGTCACGGGAGCCATGGCACCACGTTGTTATTAGTAGAGAAATGCATGTGGGACAAGAAAAGAACTATTTGTTTATTTAGCTGAAGCCTTTGACATTTGTGTTGAAGTGGAGATGTTACTCAGTTAAACGCAGCTTGACTGAAATAAGGTGATTGACCAATTCCTACTTACAGGATGTGTCATAGAAAGTTTGTTACTGTGTAAGTTTGCAGCATGTATTTCTCAGAGACAAGTGACGCTTGTTTACCTGTCTCTTTTACGTAGCACTTCTTTTTGTACAGATACTTTGTAGTAGTAGCAGATGTTAAATGCTGCTTTAATACGCAGCCGCACAAGTTCTTGCCTGCCCTTCAAACAACTTTCTCTTCTCGTCATCAGGCATCACAGACGAGTGTTGGTGGAGTGGCTGCAGGATCCATCCCAAGAGCTTGAGTTCATAGCTGACATTCTTAACCAGGATGCCAAAAATTACCATGCTTGGCAACACAGACAGTGGGTTATTCAGGTATAGTGCACCTAGAACTAATATGCTTTTACATAACCTATACTCAGGTTGTAGAGTTTGACATCTTAAATGCATCCTGTACGGCACTTGGCATATTGTTTCTTAAAGCTGCGGGGAAAGAGAAAATAGTTGCATTGTACTGAATGAAAGAATTTAGATACAAACTACCCTTTTAAAAAGCAAGCTGAAGGAGACCTGCTGTTTGCTTCCTTTTCTGTGTGTGAATTTAATGGTTAACTCATGCCCTTGAGTGTAACTGTATAACATAGCATGTTCGCAGTACACCCTTCCTTGTTTTCTTTTGAAATTTGTGTTGATGTTTTTTGTAAATGTCTCTGTATTTAACAGAGCATTTATGTTTAAGAAGAATGTGTTCTAAAAACAAAAGGTTCTGATTGATTTTCTCCCTCCTTCTGTTTCTTTAGGAGTTCAAGTTATGGGGCAATGAACTGGAATATGTAGATCAGCTTCTAAGGGAAGATGTGAGAAACAACTCTGTCTGGAACCAAAGATATTTTGTAATTTTCAACACCACCGGCTATGATGATCCAGCAGTTCTGGACAGAGAAGTCCAGTTAGTAAAACTGTTCATTCCCATATTTAAGCCATCTCAATTATATGCAAGCAGAGAAGTACTATGACAGGCCTCAACCACTGTGGGCTTTGTAGTTCTATTCAGAATGCATCTAGATGTCTGCAATACCAGTGACTTGTTAAGCAGTACTAAAGCAGCCTGGACAAGACAAGACTCCAAGGAGACCTCGCTGCGGCCTTCTAGTATCTGAGAGGTGTTTCTCAACAGAATGGGGATCAACTTTTTATGTGGTCTGATAGTGATAGGATGAAGGGAAACAGTTCTAAACTCAAAAGGAGAAGATTCAGGTTAGATGTGAGGCAGAAATTTTTCAGAGGGCAGTGAGGCCCTGGCACAGGCTGCCCATAGAAGGATGTCCCATTCCCGAAGGAGTTCAAGACCAGGTTGGGTTGGGCTCTGTGCAGCCTGATCTGCTGGGTGGCAGCCCTGCCCACAGCAAGAGGGTTGGATATTGGTTATCTTTAAGGTCCCTCTTACTCCAAAGCATTCCATGTCACTGTGTAAAATTCTTATCCTCTCAAGAAGCTGTTCTGATGGAGTTCTCTTCTTACCTTGCTCCTTTTGTGGAGGCAAATTGTTGGGCTTTTTTATAACTAGCTAGCTAGAGTGGATCAGCCTGCAGAAAATCGGTGAGATTGGCACTGCTTGTGCTGTGCATTGGATCCCAGGCAGGACACTGAACTAGGAAGCTTGGCAGGAGAGGCACTCTTTGGTATTGTACTGAACTGTTGTTTCAGTAGTCTCTGTGATTTAAAGATAACTTAGACATGAACTCCAGGGAGAAAAATTGCCTTTTATGAGGAATTTAATACTGCTAGCAACAGGAAAAAAAAATTCAGGGTTACATGGTCAGTACATTTATAAGTGAAAAAGAGAGAGTTCCTAGGCATTTCTATTGCATGTGGTGGTAGGGGAAGCCTCCTTGTATGTTTCTCACATCTCAGGCTTCTAATCAGGGTTGATGGTTATGAGAACACCTGGTCTAAACTGAAGAAGCAATGAAAAACGTCCTGAAGTTTTTGGGATTTATTCTTTAGAGGAAAGACTGAGGCTTTGAATAGGCCTGGTGGTATACTCTTCATAGTTGATCCCATCCACCAAACTTTTGTGGATGTCTTAGCATACTGATGCAAGTTGAATTTCATATCCAGTTTGTAGTGTTCTTGTATATTAATGGAGTAATTTCCATAATTGAGGATTGGATGCTTCCAGCTTTTTCTGTATACAAGTTAGATCTGCTTCCTTCGGTCTGTGTATTAATGAATATAGAACATGGTACAATAAGCTGGTGCTGTATTCAAGATAATCATAGTGGAGATCATCTGAAGAACCAGCCTGTCAATTAAAGACTTCACAGGTGTTGTTCTAGAACAGTGGTTGGGATACTTGATGTGTTGAGATGCTCTCAGTCCTTGTGATGCTGACTGCCGAAGGGTGAGAAAGGCTCTGGTATACCTTTTTGGTAGTGCTGCTTATAGAAGTGTTTATCAGTATCTGCTGTCTCTGCAAATTAGCTGAATACTTAGAGATGCTTTGGGAAGGGCAGTAGGTCAAAGCTATGTTGTGAAGATGCAACCTGACTTTGTAACTGTGTGGCAGCTGCTTGTTCTTTCTTTGCTTTAGTGGAGTTACCTAACAGCTTCTTCAACAGAACTGCAGCAGAAGGCCGTGAGCTGAGATTTAGGCTGTGCCTTTCTGCGGGGTATGCTTAGAGGTAGCCTTATAACAGATGTTCAAGAAATACCACGTCCAGTGATAATAATAATACAGCTCTTCTGGGTTTCTATTACTCCAGTCCTTGTCAGGGTAGTTCAGACTATCTTAAAGTTCAGACTTGCTGAGCATTTCTTGTACCACAATGGGTTAGGTAGTACTGTTTCGTAGGGTTAACACTCAAAATTGTGAGAGCTATTTCAGCGTTGTGTGAATCTCACCTAATGGATACACTTCTGAATTTAAAACAGTTCTTATAATATCTGCCTACTTGAGATCTGTGGTGATTATATTGCCAGACATTTCTGATCAGGGAACCAGCTGTGGTAACCTACAACAAGATTCTGAAATACAGACTAAAGGGATATACCTAGGAGTATCTGAATATATTCAAGGAATTTCTAACAGAGTTGTTAGTGCTTACCTTCATGAGCTGTTATCTTTCTCTCACAGATACACTCTTGAAATGATTACAGCTGTACCACATAATGAGAGTGCTTGGAACTATTTAAAAGGGTGAGTTATCTGTTGGGGGGCAAGCATGCTTTCAATCTAATTTCTGTTTGGTTGAGCATAATTTTACTTGTGTGCTACAACATGAAGCTATGCTATTGCTGCATCATAATTATACTTCCTCCTTACTGCCTTGCTTGTGTTTGCATCTGTACTGATCATCAAATAAAGGAGTAATAACCAAACCAATTCTCATCAAATTTCCCAGTGTTACATTTTAAGACTATTTACTTATATTTCAGGATTCTGCAGGATCGTGGTCTTTCTAAGTATCCACATCTGCTGGAGCAACTGTTGAGTTTACAGCCCAGCCACAGTTCACCTTATCTGATTGCCTTTCTTGTGGACATATATGAAGATATGCTTGAAAACCAGTGTGAAAACAAGGACGAAACATTAAATAAGGCATTGGAGGTACTTAGGATTTGGTTTTGCTTTCAGGGACGCCATCTATTGTTCTCATGTTTTATATTCAGACCAAATGGGATTGGATTTTGTAAATGGAACAGGTCACTTGTTAAGCATGGCATCTCTATGAGGAAGTGGACATCAAAGCCAAGTAATCATAAATGTCTTGTTTAATTACCTGTAAATAGTAACTTGTCAGTTACCAAATCACTGTAATTTTTCTTCACCAGATAATAAAGGAAGATTTCTATTATTACCTTCAGAATAAGTTTGAATAAGCAAAGCTTCCAATGCTAAACATATTTTTCTTCGTAAGTTAGGGAACCTTGTTCTCAGAATACTTATATCTTATTGGATACTCAAGCTCCTTTTGTACCTAGTTATTTCTTAAAAAGCTTATGGAATTAGTTTAAAGGCCAACGGACACTGGGAGCACCACTAAGGAGAGTTGGGCATCACTTCCTGCTGAGAATAAGTGACTCCTAGCAGTGTTTTTTATCTCCATGTTCTTTGTTTTTTGGGATATCCTTGCAGTGGTTTGCAGTGCAATCTTTGTAAGAACAGTTTTTTTCACTCTATGAGGTGTGCAGTAACTCACTGTGATTAGAACTGTAGCTACAGTTCTTGCCTGTAGTCTCTGTGTTCCAACATTGTTCTTTCTCAGTGAAAGAGAACAAGAGAACAATAAATCCTTTTGCTGTATTCCAGGATCAGTCTAAATAAGGGTAGTTGTACCTCCCATTTAATAACATTTCACTGAGTTTGGGTTTTGCATATATTCAGGCTTTGGAGCTGCTATTTCTGCATCCTGATTCACTAAGTGACAACATCATTTGTATAATGAGGGAATTGGCAAGGACATCTGTGGGCTGTGCTCCTACTATATAGATTTTATATGTCATGTCCTTTGAGCAGGGTTGATTTATGCTCCAATGCCCATTCAGATGAAAATAAAAATCAGAATGTGAACCAGTATAGGATCACCTCTAACAAGTTGTGTGAGAGGGATACTGACTTACTGTGAGAATCTTTAGAAGACAGTCTGCTGAGTTAATAACTATAAACAAAAAATCTCCTGTCAGTTCATTAGGAGATATCTCATGTTCCTCTGCTGCTTTTAATCAGGGGTTACAACCTACTGTTCCACCAAGAGACAACCAAGTTTGTCAGAGAATTAAAAATTCCTTGAATTATGCTGTAGGCTGGATAGTCTGGAGCAGATACAAGCAGTAGCTGTGAAAAGGAATCTCAGAGGAAGCAGCTGTAGCTAAAATAAGACTGGAGACTTTGGGGCACTGTCAAGCTGGTTGCCTGCCACTTGGATTTGGCATCCATCTGCAGTCATTGGACACTTGCTACAAATATGTTAAAAACCAAAACCAAACAAAAAAAACTGTGTTGCCAAAAAGTATTTATAAGACTGGCTGACCTGGACTGCCATTGCATTGTATAAAGATAATTAGAGATTGCTTCAGTTTTTAGTGTAACCCCACAATGTCTCGATTTTCTTTCTTAGCTATGTGAAATCCTGGCCAAAGAAAAAGACACTATCCGAAAAGAATACTGGAGATACATTGGGAGGTCCCTTAAGAACAAGCATAGCTCCAGCACTGAGCAGAGCACGATGACGGACAAGCAGCAATAACTGAACTTGGAAGAAATAATGTTAAGCTCTCAGGCTGTGTAGAAAAATACTCAGTAGGGGACATCAACTGTTGTAAAATGCATCATAGCATTCTCCTGGTGAAAGAGGTATTGCTGCAATAAAAGAGGACTGCATAGTGCTGCATAGTTTCTTGAGTTGCCTCTACTACTGGCGATATCTCTAGATGTGGCAAAAAATGAATTAGAGCTTAATAATTTAAATGTACCAACTAGAGGTAACAACAAATACATAAAGCTATACTTGCTATTTATAAAGCACTAAACCAATTTTTCACACCTACTTTTATCTACTTGTTGTTTCTAACAGTCATGTCAGATGCTGCAGTAATGACTGCAATTAATTCTACGCATAGGGGATATAAAGTAACCTACTTCAGATTAGTGTACAAGTAGGTGCTGAAGCTGTTTCTTTACGTGAGAGCAGCTATGCAACACTGGCAGTATGTACTGTTGTATGCAATTAATGCCAACTGTCATTTTGTAATAAAAACAGTTAAAGCATTTATCTGAAATTCTTAGTGATTTCTTTTTTCATCTTTGAATGTTCATGGTGTGTTCTTCTTAGATGCCAGTTGAGATTAAAAATAGAATGTCTGCTTTATGTACATGGAAATCTATGGGTTTTTGTTGATGGGTTTTTTTTCTTTTTTGGGGGGTGAGGGGGGTTGTTTTCTTTGTTTTGTTTTTTGGCTCTGGTGTATTTTTATCACAATAATTTTCAGTGCACTGAATGTTTTCAAGGTAGGTAGGTTGAATTCCTGTCTGCACAATCAAGAAGAATGCTTTGAAGATCCTATAAAATTTGCTTAGTTTTTTATTGGAATTCTGTTCAGACCACTGAAAATGTGAAGTTTTGTTTTTTGTTTTCCGCATTTATGACCTCAGATTTCTCTGATTACAGATCAGAAATAATCATAATTAACTGGTTATGCTAAATATCGTCACTGAGCTGGAAGAGGAAAAAACTTATATTGGGGACCTATCTGCATTACATTCCTCAATCTTCTTGTTCCTTTTTTGTGTCTTTTCCATGCATTTATTCAGCCAATAAGTGATTTTCCTCACACTTAGGAAATATGTTACCTGCAATACAGAACTGTGAGGGATGTGAATACCTGTACAAGAAGCCTGCTGTACCTATCCTATTTTCAGTAAATAGCTGTTGTAAACTTAGCAAAGAGTGCTTGTCTGATCTGAAATATTTTCATGCAAACAATTGTAGAGGGAAGAAATAAATAATAATATTTATTCCATAATATGAGCAGTCTTCCTGATTCTAAATGTTAAAAGCTGTTGCTATAATTAAATGTTAGTGAGTGGAGATTATTTCAGAAGTTTGAAATATATTAATCCTATGTATTCTTCAGATTTAAAGCAATTCTCAGGGAAGAGAAGTAATTATGTGTAATGTAATCAATGTTTATAAACTTCGAATGTTTTTGCCACTTTCCCAAAGTAGGCATTTTTTTAGAGTTTAGAATGTTAGATGTTTAGAATGGACATAAGCTTCAAACTTTTGGAAACTTGTTATCTGCTATACCTATCTACCTATATCTATATATATTTTCTAACCACAGTTGAATTTCTAGCATAGAACAAAGCATATATATTTCTACCCAGGTAATTTGTTCCAAACTGAAACTACAGTAGGTCTGTATTACTACACTGGCAGGAGCATTTTCAAGGTCTTCAGGGCAAAGTAAGGTATTTGCCATTACCAGTCAAGAAAGCTCATGAAGACACAGAATAAACGTCATCAATTGCGAGGACACAGAGCAGTGGCTTTGCCTCTGCATATGATGCTACTGCATTCCCTATCTTTTATAATGGTTTGATTGGAGTAAGCCAGATGGTTCTTTGCAAACACAAGCATCCGTTTCAATGAAAATAATTCTTCTAAGCAAGATGAAGAACTGTGCCTGCTGTGATCTCCGTAGTCTGTTACATCTCTTATGTGCCTCTGTGTCAAGTACGGGGGGATCCTCTGACCACTCTCTTGGGCTTTTATGGTTTCATAACTTTGGGCCTTCTCACACTGGAAAATATGTCCAGAAGTATTCAGTAAGGAGTCAGTATCTGCTGACAAGTTTAATGCCAGTTACACAAGTGTAACAATACTTGGAAAGAAAATACCTCTTCTCCAAGAGCTGACTTTATCAGAGGAAAAATCAACAGATAGGCACTCCAGAAATGTATCCCAACAGCAAAATGAAACATGAGACCCATCTGCTGAGTCCTGATGGAGACTAGAGTTCAGTTAAAAAAATAATAGAATATAAAGTTATTACATTTAACAAATTTTTATTTTTCCTTTCAAATCTTTATGTTTACTCTTATACTCTTACTGGATTGCCAGGCTGCTCCAAAACTCTTCTCAAGAGTTGCTTTGGTTCTGTGGTAGCCATCCACGCTCCATAATGCTGAGCTTTCAAAGCTGTGAAAATGACATGCTGCCCAACCAATTTGCAATTGCAGGTACCAAGCCTTTAGATTTAAGAATGCCCAGGTCAGAATTTTTCTCGTTAAAATGGAAGTTTGACAAAATATATGAGTTAAAAAAAGTAGGGCCTTGCAGTGGGAAATGTTAGGTGGCTAATCTGCAGGCACTGCTACTGACTGCCATGATCAGGGGATGCATGGAACTGCTGTGTTCTAAGGGCTCATCAGTAAAACTTAGTGTCATTGATTGTATATAGTGGTATGACTCTTGTGTAAAATTCTACTCCTGCACAGTAGCAGTCTGAATGAAATATTGTATTGATACCACTGTTGCTTGTAAATCCATGTAACTGGAACCTCAGGTGGAATTGTGTGCAAATCAAAACAGGCAGTGACACTGCAGCTGCAGTTTTCCTGCCTCATGCACGTGAATGGAAAGACAATATCATCACCTTGCGCCACGTCTAAGATGTTCTCACAGATACGGCATGGTGAGTGCAATACGATGAAAAATGTTCCTCAGCTGAGCCCATGTCCTTTTCCAATATTGGTGCCTTCTGCAAATGTTGGTGTTGTGGGATAGGACTTTGCAGCTTGCATCATAAGAGTCTGGTTTAGTTTGTGGTTATTCTGTGGGTCTTGGGGTGGCAGCAACTTTCGCTAGTATATCTTCTGCTCATCATAATGGGTTTGTAAAAGTTGGCAGGAGAATATTTGGCTGAGTTTTGACAATCCTTTTTATGTGGCAGTACAGCTTTTCACTTTCAGCCCAAGGGTGCCATGTATCCTACAGTACTTAGTCTTTCTTGTAAGTGATCATCTCTATTAAATATTTTCAAGGCGAAAATATTTTATCTCCCTGTAGAGCTGTACTGGCAGACTTTTGGTACAATACAGCAAAGGGGACAAAAAGTACCAAATAGCATTTGAAGGTGACATCAGTATTACTTTTGTCTTTGTAACAGGTTCTTTTCAGAACCCTGACAGTCTTGGGCTGCTCTGTATAATTTTGTTCATTAATAACATTGCTATTTCAAAGTACTCTGTGTACATTTTGATGAATACACACTGCATAGGAGTCAACTCAAGGCAGCTGAACAGGGAATAAAAGCTATGAAGAAGGGAGTAGAAATCTATCAAGTAGACAACCATCTGTTTGTCTCCACAACAGCTTATCTAATGCTGGAATGTTGAAATAGGGATGGTCTGTTCCTGGCAGAAATTATAGTTTAAAACTGACCTGGCCATATTCTCTATTCATCTCTTCTCTGTTCTCAGTATCCTTTTATCTTAATGCATCAGTTGACTTAAGAATATGCACTCTTCAGATACAAGACAAAACAAGGATCTTATTTTTGGAGCAGAAATGATGCTGTTGGGAGAGGAACAACTCTGCATGTTCTGTGCCTCCTTCTACCTGCTTTGGAAACAAAGGAACAAATAAAGCAAAAGCATTGTACTATTGCATGTAAAAGCTGCATACATTTTCTTAGGAGTCCATATGCTTCACTTGAAGAGCTGAAGTTTTACCAGATGTAGGTACCTCAAGTTATCTGGATTTGTACGTAAGTTATCCTGTGCAAACACCTTCATGCTAAGGCTCTCTGCAGTCCATCACATGTGTCACCCATCACTGGTGCTCAGGAAGCCATTTAAGTACAAGAATAAGCATACGTAAGATTTTATCTTCAGGAAATTAAAATCTTTGCTCATTTTTCAGGGTATCGCTTTTGATGCACAGCGCAGCAAGTAGATATTCGATCGCTAGATGGCGGTGTGAATTTCACTCTACGTTCATGGATGGTTACTTGCAGGCAGAAGGATTTTAACTAGGGCAGCTCTTTCTCCATGCAACCCAACTAATTTTACACCCGCTAATTCAGCATGGAAGAGCAGCTGCTTGGTAAGTCAATACACCACAGCACAGAGAGCCCAAGCACAAGTACTATGGTAAAGTCTAGGTGGTTATCTTCAGTAAAAACCAGTGGTGTTAATTGGAGACCAATTTTTAGTGAATTGCAATCAAGTAGAGGATCAGCTTGCTGCCTCTGACAGTGGACAGCTGACACCAGATTTGAACACCGTTGACCCTGGTGTCCTAAAATAACCAGGTGACCAAACTGTTCTCTTCAATAGCATGGCTTTTGTGGTCAGTTTACACTTTTCAGAGCTATGCCTCCAGCCAGAACCCCATATTCATGCACCATCAAAAGCTGGTAAGTTTTGGGACACTAGAACCAGTCCTGTTATGTTAAAATTATTTAGTCCCTCCCTAAGAGAGAGTTGCATATTGCCAGCTGTTTTTGTGAATAGTAACTGAAGGTCAAGAGGATCTGCTTCTGTTTCTTGCAAGTCCGAGCCTTGGGGCTGTTGAAGAAAGTAAGTGTGATGTTACAGGTCTCTGCAGTGTCAGGAAGCAAGAACAAGGACTTTGGTGAAGAAAAGCATAGGCACCCCTCTTTCTTCTGCTCTGGTTTGTCAAAACTGAATTATGTAAGTTGTTACTGCAGTGAGGGGTTCTGCACAAAATAAGAGATTAAGCAAAAGGAGAGAAGTTGAGACGGGGTTTTAGGGGATAGTTTTCACTAGGAGGGTGCTGAGTTGCCAGAACAGGCCACCCAGAGATGTTGTGGATGCCCCATCCCGGGAGATGTTCTAGGACAGATTGTATAGGGCCTGGGCAACCTGATCTAGGACTTGATCTAGTGACTGGCAGCCCTGCCTGCAGGTGAGGGGCTGGAATCTGATGGTCCTTGAGGTATCTTCAAACCCAAGCCATCCCTTGATTCTATGAAATGATACCATATCAGTTTGCAATGGCTAAGTGGCCTTGCTCTGTCCAGAATTCTTTCGGTTTTGGGTTTCTCTGTGTTGCTTTTTGTCAAGTACTTTGTTGTGACCTTGGTGCATTTCTGTCTGTCATGCAAGTAATCTCTCCAGCAGACTCAAGAACAGCTCAACAAATGCTTAGGCTGCTATCAAGGATCTTTGGAAGGTAAAGAAGAAAAGAAAAAGAAGGATGTGTTTGTACTGACAATGTTCATCCTCTTTCCTCCAGCTTCTGCCAAAGCCTGACACAAAACAGAAAGATGGTAGACAGATAACCTTCTCTTTTTAGAGCCAAAATGCTTACATACATCTGTCCCTGCTCTACGGACAGCTATCCTGTGGAGGGAGTTTTGTTCATGGTTTCAGTAGAGAACAGTGAGAACACCCTGTCTTTGTGCAGCAAGAGTTTGTCAGTTGCTCTACTTCATACACCAACAGATTCTCCACAGTAGATTGAGCAAAAACAATAATCTGTGGTTATCAACCTGCATTCCAGGTGCACAGCCAGTGTGGAGGGCTCTCAAGCATTGTAGCCTTTTGCAGTGCCTTGCCAGCCCTCTGCTACCAGGTGCCAAACACCTTGCTCAATCTTTTTAGAGATCTGGCCAATGAAGGCTGACCTTTACTGAAAGCTACAATAAGTGGAGAGAATGTTCAGCACTTTAAACAGGCAAATGAAAACTGCCAACATCCATTTTTAAAAACATGTTTTCAAATGTCAGTATTGATAATTCTGTACTTGAAAAATGAAAACTTCTAAACTGAGAATAGAAAACTAGTTCGCTTCTGATATTTGGAAGGCAAATGAATGAGTAAAATTTATTTTAGGTAAGATTTCATTTTTAATTACAAAGAGACGGCTGGACAAAGCCCAAGAGCTGGGTAAGTTTTGTTTGTCACTAGTGGTCTTCCAGTCACAGCTAAGTGTCTCAGAGCTGAAATTTTCTCACGTGCTTGCAAAAGGAAGAATATGAGGGATGACTGGGTCTGGAGCATCCCGAAATCACTACTCATGCATCACTAATAACAGCTAAAAATATTACAGTGGATTATTTCAATAGAGGAACTTGCTGCAGTGCCAGACAGAGCTGCTTCACACACCCAGCAGTTCTGCACATTAGCAGTAAGAGCAACGCTTTCCCACCAAGTTAGGCTGTATTGACTTTCTCATTTCTTTTTTCTAATTGCTAATACATTTTTTTCTAATTGCTAGTACACAGGCTCTGCATGTGTCTGAACTACTCAAGCAAAAATTTAGAGGGAGACACAAGGAAGAGAAATATGGGCTATAATCTATTCCACTGCAGGGTTGCTATTCAGTATCCATGACCAGAACTTGAGCCCTTAACCTTGGGCTTTATACTCCCTGCTGCCAGCTTTCTAATGTCATTGTATAGCAGAGGCTCTTTACAGCAGGAACCATGCCTTCCTATGTATGAAAACACCTGCTCCATCTGTCTTCCTATATTTGAAAACATGCATATATTCAGAGATGTCACTGTTCCAGCAAACATAGCAGTCACTTTGTTATCATCTTGTGCTCCCCATTTGTAAGCTCCTTGCCTGCACAGCACATTGAAGTAGTGTCTATAGTCTATAGCCACTAAGTAGTGGCTATAGTCTCCTGTCCTTTGCTAGGCTCTGGTTAGCCTGCGTAGCCCTGGAGGTGATGATATTTTGCTGTGACTTCTAGAAGGCCCTTTGCTTATGGAAAATGGAAAAACCTGGCCGTGATGGCCTCCTGCATCTCCCAGCCTTGTCGGCTTTGTAAGCTGGGGTGCATAGCTTCCTAGCAATTTTTCATCACAGCATCCCCACCTGTCTAATGATCACAGCAGGCAAGTTGAGTGGTCTGGGTATAAGGCAGCAATTGGCTTCAATTTTACTGGAAAATAAATACACATATCTGAAAATTAGCTCCTTTTCAAGGAACAGCCTCTCTCCAGTGTCAGATTAGCATCCACCATAAGAATTGTCACAGAGAAGCACTCAAAAAGGTCAGAGATGGTCAATCAGAGATTTGAGCTCCTGGGGAACTTGCCCAGGTGTGGGTGTTATTGTGACGAAAGTGGGGGACAGGAGAGAAGAAAAGAGCAGGGAAAAAAGGAAAAGGAAAAGGAAAAGGAAAAGGAAAAGGAAAAGGAAAAG
>NW_024962261.1:8807582-8856600 GCF_019238085.1 Lagopus leucura | reverse complement strand
AGGAAAAGGAAAAGGAAAAGGAAAAGGAAAAGGAAAAGGAAAAGGAAGCTGACATAAAAACCTGGCAGAGAGTCAGAAGCAGCATTAATGGCACAGCCCTGAGAAACATGTGTATGGAATATATCTGAGAATCAGCTCAAAAACTATGTAATGATGAGTTATATGATATATTGTTTCATTTGCTTCCTGCTTGCAGAAACAGGGCTTTGTAAGCAAGGAGGATACAACCGTGTTACCTCCTCCTTGCTGGAGCAGTGCTTGAGACTGTCCTAATTCATTCACATGGAACAGAGTGAAAACAGTAACATTTGTGGTTATCAAGCAGATAAATATTGTTTGGCTCAATGGTAAGCTGCAAAGCAACAGTAATAACAACTGGAAATTATGCATTCTTCTTTCTTCGCCCTCTTCTGTTGGAGAACAAAGCCGTGATGCAGAGAATTTTCAAGGGCTCTTTCTATTTCTCCATACGTTGTGACTTTTGGTCCTGTAACAACAGTGCTGGAACCACACCAGTAGAAGGGATTGGTGTACGATTAGAGATAGAGATATTTTGGTAAGAGGATGAAATGAGTTGATGAATTTTCAGCACTTGTCTTGGTTCAAATTCTTCATGAGAATTTAGCCAAAAAAGTAGTAGAGGAAGAGGTAGCTGGAGCACTTTTAGCTTTATATCAGCATCTGATTATATCAGATCTGGATCCCAAAGAGATCTTGGAGATCTTGGGAACATACAACATCTGCTACATGTGGGCTGAGGAAAAGGCAGCCATTTGAAGTTATGTGTGAGTACTGGGAGGCCACTGGTCAGGAAAGGCAGCAGAGATTAAACTCATGCCTGGAGGCACACATGAGAGATGGAAAAGCTTCTGCAGCTGCCAGCAAAGTACAGGCTTAGTCATGTAAGCATCTGCACTGTATATCCAACACCCTAAAGCAGAATTTCTACTTAAAGTTTGAGCTGATGATAAGCACACTTAGTGGTACTCAATTTAGTTTATCTCCAACACAAAATAATCTCCCCAGAAGAAGGATGTTCCTGGTAAAATACCATGTCCTACTCTCTTTCAGTGAGATGCTTGTTCTCCAATTGAGATCAACAATCATCTGATGTTCCTCGTGACTCCAAGTATGTTTGTGCTATCGCTCTGTGCTTTTCGTGTTTCTAGCTGGATTGCAAGACATCACCAGTAGGCCTGGACACCTGGAAGGAAGGAGGATCTTTTCATGGACATTTGTGTAGAAATATCATTTCCATCTATAGGATTCCCAGACTCTTCGCATTTTCTGGGAAATTACTATGGCAGAATAATTGTGCTTGATGCAAAATCCAAAACAAAACAGCATGTATGCAAAGCTCTTTCAGGCCTTACCTTATAAATTAGAAAGCAGCAAGACTATTTTCTTCTGATTGCAAAGTCTTTTGACGTTGTCTGAGCACAGACAGTAGGTAGCTTGGCACAACGTGGGATGACTGCTCAGCAAGAGGAGGCAGAACAGCAGCACTTAGAAGGAAATAGTAGTGGGACACCTTGATGTGCAGCAGTGTACAAGGCTAACATTTGAATGTGTGCGCAATGACAGTCTCTTATGACAACTGGAATGATCAAAACCACTGATTGGCATGAGTCAGACATGATTCTAGTGATGGCACCTCTTGCTTCCACATGTGAAGCAGAATCCCTGAGCAGACCAATACAGACAACAAGGAGTTAGTGTTGCACACAGTGGTATGCCCAGCCTCACAGAAAACAAGTCCAGCAAAGTGACGCAGAGACCACTTACACAAACGGTAGTAGCCTGGTGGAAATAGCACTGAAATAAGTGGAACCATCACTTCAGTGGGCTTTAAGTAGCCCACAAAGGGGTGGAAGATTTCAATTAGGATAATGGACTAAGTGTTTTCTACTGTAACAGTTTGTCACTTATTTCTGCCCTGGAATGTCAGTATTCAGTTCTGTACCTGCACTTGTCCTGCTGTTTTCCAGGTCCTGGGTTCCCTTACAGTAGAAAAGCAAGGAGCTGCACATGGCTATACAGCCATCTCTTTCCTGTTTCCCAGAATGCTGCTGCTTTCAGGTATCAATTTTGTCATATTATGATACCACATTAGGAAAACTCATGACTTTTTGCTTATTCACACTGTGGCTTACACAATGGCCTAATTAATTCTCAGATCTGGGTTTCTAATCCCTTGCCTGCCTCTGACCTTGAATGGCCTTGGGTAAGTAAATTCTGATTTCTCTGCTTGCATTTACCCAAAGGAAAACACATATGTTGATATTTTTTCCTCACACCAAAACAGCGAAGTTCACCTATGGAATTTTCTGCTGCATGTGAAAGAATGAGAAACCTGACTATGGCAGGCTCTCCCCTCAGAGACACAAGAACTTCCTAAACCTCAACAAACTCTTTCTCATTCTATGGAAAACTATTATTCAAAACAAGGACATCACAAAACAAGGTAATGTTAAGACTACAACCTTGTACAGGACTTTCCGACTGTCTGCTAGGCCATGTCCTACATACAGCTGGAGCTGCTGTGTGCCTGCCCATGGGAGCCTGGGTGTCTTGTACTCTTGTGTGCTGCATTTGTTGAAGAGAGAAATAACCAGCACAATCTCTGCTAAAAGATACAGGAGAGTGCATTTTAATATACTATTGCATGTGCTATTCCAAGAGTATCAAGGTTTTAACCATCCTGCCTCATTTAGAATAGACACAGGCACTAAGGCAGAAATCAGTGAATAATTACTGCAACATACAAGTTATATACTGCTACATATGTGCAATGAATAATTCTGCTTTTCTCTAGCAGGCTACAGGAATGTTTCAGAAAGACTGTGTGAAAAGGAGCTCCCTACCACACACTTGACCACATGCACTCAAGGGTCATCCATGTGATTAAAGCCCAACTCCTAGTAACTGGAGTGTGGACATATGAGGTGGTCAGCCCTCTTCAAACTGAGACTAAACCAAAGCCTTCAGGTGCCCTGCAATGCCCGCTTTGCAGTCTGTGTTTTACAGACATATGGAGGGGAGATCCTTCTGCTGAAGGCCAGCTTACTGGTAAAAGCATAAAACCAAGCATAAACCAAGCAGCAGTGTGGTGCTCAGAGTGGGGCATAATCTGACAAGCTGTTGCCAGCCACTAGAGCTAGCATCTTGCAGGGCAGTGTGCTCCAGGGCTCTTCTAGGAACTGAAGGGCAGCATTGACCGAGAGCAGCTGATGGTCTGTATTTTGCATCGGAGCGAGATGATTGCCAATTGCATTTAAAATTGCTGGTGCTAAAATAAAGTAGTAGAAACAGGACTCATTGCCCCATTGTTGCTCTGGAAAGCTGACAAGATGGGCACAGTTTCACCCCCCACTCAGGCTTGGAGGTGCCCCTTTCAGTTTCCTAGTGAGATTCATGACATTTGCAGATTTCTCTTCAGCTGTGTCTCACTTGCAGACTTTGCCATGTCACTGACTCTCCCCTTGTTTTCTCTCTCTTCAGGCAAAAGAGTACTCAGCTTCTTCATGCAGAGGTATTGTTTGTTTCTAATGAGAGTGCTGCATTGTTTTAGGCAGAGTGGATGCTCTCAGTAGGCACGGCAGTTATCACATTGCAGATAGGTAAAGCAAAGGTAGAAACAGACAGAGTATCAGAGAATTATGAAATCATAGCATAGTTTGGATTGGAAGGGACCTTAAAACTCCTACAGTTCCAACCCCTTGCCACCAGATCACAATGCATCCAACCTGGCCTTGAGTACCTCCAGGGATGGGGCACCCACAGCCTCTCTGGGCAGCCTGCTCCGTGTGTACGTACGTGAAGGAGAAAAGCAAAGGTACCACATGACTAGCATAGGTTGGTACAAAACATGAGGCTGGCACTTTTTCCTTTCAGCACTTACTGGCCATTTCACCCTGTCTGATAGTTCGCTTTTTCTGGCCTTTGGGCCTGTGGGGGCCTCAGAACAGGTCGAATGTTCACTGATGTGAACATACAGGGGTTGCAGAACCAGGGCAGACATAAGTGGGCTGTGGTACAATGTGGTGTGCAGCAGGGAAACTGGGGGTGAACTGTGAATTTCTTCATAGGCAGGTGAATGTGCAGGACAGCAGGAGGAGGGAGTGGGATGCAAAACCCTGAGCAGGGAGCAGGAGGACAATGAGTGAGTCACCAGTTGGGCTTGCACCTCGAGTACTCTGTTCAGTTTCAGGCCCCTCAATACAAGACATTGAGGATCTGGAACAACAAAACTCATGAGGGGTCTGGAGCACAAATCTTACAAGGCGCGGCTGAGGGAGCTGGGATTGTTCAGTCTGGAGAAGAGGAGGCTCAGGAGAGATGTCACTGCACTCTACAACTTCCTGAAGGGAGGCTGTGATGAAGAGGGGTTTGGCCTCTTCTCCCAGGCAACAAACAGGACCCAAGAAAATGGCCGCAAGTTGTACCAAAGGAGGTTTAAATTAGACATAAGGAAGAACTTTGTCTCTCATAGAGCGGTTAGGTACTAGAATGGCTGCCCAGGGAGGTGGTAGAGTGGCTGTCCCTGGCAGTGTTCAAGAGGATAGTCTGGATAGGTGGTAAAAGATATGGTTTAGTAGCTCGTGGTAGTAATGGTGATGGGAGGATGATTGAACTAGATGATCTTGCAGGTCCTTTCCAATCTTGTGATTCTATGATTCTATGAGGACAACAAAGATGTGAAGGATCTGTAATGGCTGAGGGACCTGGGACTGTTCTGTCTGGAGGAAGCTTAAGGGAGACCTTATCACCCTCTACAAACGCCTGAAAAGAGGTTGTGGTGAGGTGGGGCTCAGCCTTTTCTCCCAGGTAACAGTGATGGGATGAGAGGCAATGACCTCAAGTTGTACTAGAGGAGGTTCAGGTTGGATATGAGGAAATACTTCTTTTCACAAAGAGCGGTGAGGCAGTGACACAGGCTGTCCAGGGACATGGGGGAGTCACCGTCCCTAGAGGTGTTCAAGAGCTGTGTGGATGTGGTTGGTGGGCTTGGTGGAGGTGGGATGATGGTTGGGTGTTGTGATTTTAGAGGTCTTTTCCAACCTTAACAATTCTGTGAAAATGGAGGTGTTGGACAGAGGAGAGTCCAGAGCAGAGTAGGACCTGAAAATGCAGAGGAAAAGAGAAGCAGGTACAAAGAGACAGAAGGAAAGACTGTGCTGTTCAGGAAGAAATCTGTATAAAAAAGAGGAAAATCGTGATGAGAAAGGCAGCATGGCAGCAGGTTGCTTGGTACACACCACGTTCCTCTCAACCAGGAAGTAGCATGGCCAAGTCATGTATGTACTACTCATCCCAAGACTATATGAAAGGACTGACATCAAACGTGACAGTACAAAAAGTTCTGTGTGCATGGAAAAATGGAGCTGGACTTCAGCGACACTCAGCAAATACGGCCTGCCTCTCTTTGGCCCAGCCGGTGCACACTTTTGGCAGACACGCTTGTCCTGCCTGATCGTGGCAGAAGATCAAAAAAAGAACCCGAACCAAAGAACGGGGTTCAGGGGTGGAAAGGGAACGACCTTGCGACTCCCAGCCAACAGCGAGCTCCCCAAACTGCTTCAACGAGTAACAATAAGCGATAGGAAAACCTGCTCGGAGCATGCGCGCTGGTCCTGGCTTTTATTATTATTATCATTATTACTACTTTTCCCTTTAGAAAGGCCTCGACCGATCCGCACTCGCGCTCCCCCCGGCTCCGGCCACTCTTCCCGGTGGCCGCCCCAGCTGGCGCGCCCGGCAGCGCAAGCACCAGGACCGCCGCCCCGCGCTTCGGCGCCGCTGGGCGGTGCCGGAGGGCCCGGCAGAGCATTTCCTCTTCCTCCTGGAGCAGGAGGAAGGGGCCGGCAGCGCTCCAGCGCGGCGCAGGCGGGCGGTCCCGCCGCCGCCGTCGCTGCGGCAGCGGGCGGGGCGGAGGGGAGCGGGCAGGGGGCGGCGCCTGGAGCCGGCGGGGCCCGGAGTCACCGTGTCACGGCGCCCGGGAAGCCGCCGCCGCCGGATCCGCCCCCCGCGAAGCGAAGGAGGGAGGGAGGAGGAGCGGGAGGAGGGGAGGGAGGCCGGCTCCTCGCCGTCTCTTGTATATTTGCCCCCTTTCGGCCCTCCCCCCGGATCCGCTCCCCTCGCACCGGAGCTCCGTGCGCGCGGCGGCGGCGGTGGTGGCGGCAGTGGTGGCGGCGGGGGGCCAGGCCGCAGCGGCGCCCAAGCAGCCCGCGGGAGCCCCGGAACGGGCCTGGGCCGCCGCCTCCGGACTAGGATGTCCCGACATGAAGGTGAGCGGCGCGGGCCGGCAGGCCGCGGGGCGCGCGGGGCCCGGCCCGGCGCCGGGGCCCGGCGCGGCGCCCTCTCGGGCCGATCATCATGGCGCCGTCGCCGCCGGGAGAGGGCCCGCGGAGCCGGCAGCGGCGGAAGGAGGCCCCGGCGGCGGAGGGCGGCGGCCGGGCCGCGCTCTGCAGTGTCATGGGAGGGAGGCGGCCGTGACGGGCCGTCTACCCGCGCGGCCTGCGGTGGGGCCCTCCGGCCGCGGGAGCGGGGCCCGTCTGGGGTGGGGGGGAGGCCGTTCCTCCGCGTCCGAGGGCGGGCGGCCGCGAGGGCCCCTCTGCCCCCGGCGGGGCCCGGCCGCGATGGGCGGGCCTGCGGGGGGCGCGGGGCGGCCTGCCGACGTGTCCGCCGCCAGGGGTAGCGGCGTGTGTTGTGGGAGTGCGGGAGGTCATCGCGTGCCGCGCGCTGCCCGTGTGCCGCCGTGTACGGTTGCGGGCGGGGCGGTGCGAGAGTTGCTGGAAGTCAGTCGCAAAGAGCAGGGCGAGGGAGGGCTGAGCGCTGGGAGGGGGGCTGTGGAAAACGGAGCGTGGTGTCGGAGAAAGTCGCTTGGCTGCTGTTGTTATTTTTGCAGCCTTCCTGTCTGCAGGTAAGGTACTAGGGTAGTACGAAGACGCTCTTTATGCTGCACTTAGTCACCTGAAAGCGTAACTTTCTGCCATATTAGGAACTTATTCTGACCCCCGTCTCCATTTTCTCTGCTACCTCATTTCTCTTTATTTATTCCTAACGTATTTTGGCAGAAACACCGTAGGACAACTTGGTATTGGTGGGTAATGTTGCTGGCATTATGTTGCTAGCTTGTTGTCAGGCCACAGGACACTGTGTACGTTTTCTATCTCAGTATCTCACATGCGTCTTGCTAAACAGGAACACTTACTTGTGTGAACAAGTGACTGTTTTGCCCACATCCACAAGCTCGTACTTACTTGGATTAGAAAAAACTTTGTGTGAACACCAGATCCTCTTTCCCATTCTTCCTCCTCCTCCCCAGCTCCCTCTCTTCTGTGTGCAATACATCTTTTCCCAAGAGGGTGGAGGTGAAGGTGCTGGATCTGTGTGTGGCCGAAAATTCAGCTGGTAAAAAATAAGTGAAATGAGGATTGGTTACAAAGTTTTTTAGTGAGCTTATGTGATAATGACCTCCATAAGTCTGTCTATGGTGCTTGCATCCATGATACTCTCTTTGAAGTACAATAAATAGTAGGATACAGGCTTTTCTAGATTGAACAGGTAAAAATTATCAAAGTGATGTCCTGTTGTTTGCTAGTGTTTTTCAGAGATAAGTGTGTGGAATGCGTTGTTTGTTTGTTTTTTAAAGAAAAAGGTTGTGGTATTTGCTGAAAAGATGCTTTCGTCCTGAGCAGCCTTTCTGTACAAGTAGAGAAAATCTAAAAGGTTCTTTACAGGTGAATTTCCGGTAAAGTCTGTATTGTACATTTGCCTAATGGGTGTCAGTTTCTGGTTGCTACATCAAGAGTAGTGTTCCTGTGCTTGTATGTTGATGTTTAGATGGGAGTGATTTGTAACTAAACCAGGTCTATTGTTTTCTTTCTGAAGGGGATTCTTCAGTGTTTCTTCTTTTTGAAAAACTGAAATAGTTTCTCACTGGTTCTCTGTTTATTTCATGTATTTTGTTTCTGTTGACTTCTGTTGTAGGGCTGGGATAGCTTCTGTTAATACTGGAAGCATGCTTTTCCAACTTATAGGAAAAGAGGCTTACAGACTTGATTCCATTAGAGATACAGAAGCCCCTGAAGTGAAATATTTGCACAAAAGTAATTCTTGCGTCAGGTCTGTATAATGCCATTGGTAACTGAAATTTTTGATCCAGTGTGACTTAGTAGAGAGGAGCTGACTTCGGATAGCAAGTTTTTATTTCAGTAAGTCACACCTTTTCCGTGTTCTGCCCTAAGAGGGCCCCATTCTGAAAGTTACAAACTCGATTTATTGGTTGTGCCTGACATAGTTTAGAACACTATACCAGTTGTCTGATAAGAGTGGATGTTTCCAGAAGGGTAAATGCTGGAGAAGTTGCTCTTCCAGAATCTTAAGTACTCTTAAATAGGCCACAAAGCATCTGATGAACATCTACGCTTACATGCCACTAGAGTTTCTTGCCTGTTTTTGTTGGTGTAATCATCTATGTTTGTTTTAAATCAAATTTGTTATCTTTCAGAAAAAAAAATCTCACCATTCCCCTTTCCTCTGTGCTTCCTTCTCACCAGTGAGCTCTGAGCTCACGTTTTTCCCCACTTGATGAAAATAGATATAAATTTAACTTCAGTTATTGTTCTTCTTTCTTTAAGTGTTCTTTTGGTGTTTCAGAAGCTTTCTGGTGCTACTGGCAAGTGTAATCATCAGTGTTTATCCTCCTTTTGCTATAGCTGCTCATTTCCAATTTTTTAAAACTGTCTTTGTTCTGTAACGCGTGTTAAGGAACTAGCTATTCCTTGCCTTTGGTTTTGTAGAATGCAACACGAGGTCACTCCCAGGTCTTGGATTTCATGTCATTGCCTTTTCAGGAGTGATTCATTGTGTTTCTGGGTTAGCCCCTCTGTTTAGGAGAGTGTGGTGGTGTAATCTTTAGCTACACTACCAAGCAACAGACAGGTGAATTCTTATATTCTGAAACACACAGCAGAAAATACCTTGCTTGTTGTAAATCTACTTTCTGTATACATACATGAGTAATGGCTCTTTTGTACAGCGGTGCGCAGCACCCGGAACAGGAAAAAGGAGAGAACTGTAACTTCAATTGATATCATTAGAAGACTTTTGCACTCTTTTTTTGGTGAAACAAGATTGCTGTAGCATTACTGGCCATTCTGTTTTCCTGTCCCAGTGGTGCCAAAAGGAGTCTCTGAACCATGTGATTCTCTATTGCATGCCTTGTGCCTCTTCTCCCTGCCCCTCTTCCATCATGTTTCTTATTTGCATTTGGAAATGTTTTAAGTTTCATAAAGCTAGCAAGTGTGGAAGTCATGTGTTTGTGTTGTTTGATTTTTATGGTGGTGCCCATTCATCAGCATTTCTTATGAACCAGAAGAGCTCTGCAGTTAATCCCAGTTCCACATGAAGCATGGCCTGGACGTTAATAACATATAAAGGGAGAGCAGTGACTGTCAGGCACCGTGGAGTTCTGGAATTGCCTGCTGGCTTCAAACTCCTCCCAAAAGGGAGTAGAAAGTCAGTGCCGTCAGTTTTTTTTTCTGTGTGTGTACGAATGTCTTTGAGTCAAGTACCTTATTTGTGTTGAAAGGTAAATAGAAATGCACAAAATTACATGAGCCAACCATTTGAAATATAGTTAATATCAAGGTAGTGTTAAGTCCAGTTTTGTAGCAGTACTTGTTGGAAGAGTCTGGGCCAATGATGTTTTCTGTGTGGTCACATACAGAACATTAGTAAAACTTTATCCATAATAAAGTCTTGGAAAACATTGCAAACCGATTTCTGACCCTCCAAATGACGCAATAACTGTATCATACTTGAGCTGCAGGATACCACAAATTTCTGTAGAGGGAAACAACACCCAGCAGCTGATAGAAATCTTCTAATATTTCATGTAGCGTCAATTATGTAAGTGCCACCAAATGCAAAGTTAATGTGCTTTTGTAGGCAAAACCCTTAATTCAGGTAGTGGAACTACACATCTTTCTTACAAAATAATCAAAACAATCCAGTCAATGAAGCGCTGCATTTGTTAATTAAGAAATGCTTGTGTGATTCTCTTACAATTAGTGCCTTCTAATGCATTTTAATACTACGGTTTCATCTCCAAACATGGAGTTTTGCTGTTCTGGAGCACAGAGTAACAACAAATTCTTTCATTTATTGCTGTTATTTAGATCTGTTTTGTAGGAAATAAATCAAGATTGAGTTGACGGTTTTGCATGTACCGTGAAACAGTGTGTTTTCTAAATTTGCTCTAAGATGTTACTCCGAAAAAGTGTTTTCTAACTGCATAAATCAAAGTTTTCATAGTGTTAGTTGTACTCCATATGCACTAACATGTTACCATAATTAAAAGTATAGTGCAGTATCTGAAAATCCACATAATGCGATAATTTATCTAGTGGGAGCATGTTTGGAACACAATATAAGTTAATGTTAAATGGAAACAGCTGCAAATGTGATGCAAAGTAATGTTACACAGTAATTTGCTTTATTATTAAACTATTTCTTGTATTCAGCAAAAAGCTGAATCAGCATTTAATAATAAAAAGAGCTGGGGATGTTAGTGGTATTTTAGCCAGCATGATACTACTTCAGTTTTGAGGCAGCTATGTTTTCATTATAAAAAAAAAAAAAAGTTTCTGTCTATTGGTTTATGAAGAGTATTGCATGTGAAGCAGTATGCTGGTGTCCCTGCAGTGTGTGAACAAGGTCCTCTGAAAATAGGTGGCAAGACAGACCACTTCTCTCAGACTTATCTTATGCAATAAAAACTGGTGTAGAGCTGTGCTAGTTCTACCATCACTAGGTGGATTTGTGGGGAGAAGACAGTGGCTAACTCAATTTGGGCTGATGGTGGCTGGGAGGGATTCAGAGAAGGTTTAGAGAACTGTGCAAGTTGCATGAATGGGGCTGGACAAACAGAATTCATGCATCTTAAATAAAAAGAAAGTTTTTCAAGTGCTATGCCTGTTTACACTCCTAATACTGAACAACTTTGAGGGTGAGTTGTGTCACTGCTCTCAGCTGTGCAGGTCTTACTTCAGTTACAGTTAAAAACTTCAGAAACTGAGCAATGACTAATACAAAAAAAGGTTAACACATTCACGAAGCAGCTGGACACAGCAACACCTCTGGAACTGTGCTCAGTTGAGCCCTCAGGAGTTGGGATGTGTCAGAATTCAGCTGCACAGACAGCACTAACTCCACCTTCTTTGAGCACCTGTGAGGCTTAGTGACGTGTTAGAGCCACGTGTTACCCCCAATCGCTACCCCATTCTCCTCTGGGGTGTGCAGGAGACTGCTGTATGTTAGAGCATAGCTCTGGATCTGTGGAGAGAGAGCAGGTAGAGGCACTGCAGGAAGAGAGAATGGTTGAATTCTGTGGGAACTGGAGCAACCCAACTTCCTTTCTCTCTGCACAGTCCATGTGGAAGGCGTGGCAGATCACTTAGGAGACAGTTCATAGGTAGCTGTTAGCTCCTGGTCTTAATTTCGTGAAGGCCTGATCCAAGCTTTGGGCATTTGGACATTTGCAGCTGCAACTGTAAAAACTTCAGTGATATGCTTTGGAAATGCACCTGTCTATAGAAAATCAAATGCTCTGAAAAATGGATCCTTTGGTATTTCAAATTGGGCAGCTGGATTTAGTAGACTTGCTATTTCAATCCTTGTGTTTTGGTTTCCATCAGTTTCAGGGGAAGAATTGTACCACTTTGAAGTACTGTAAAAGTTAATCCAGTATTTATGCCACACTGAAGTCTTTCTGCTTTTTTCTTGAAAGCACTTTCTATCAGAAAAACTGTTGTCAATGCAAGTTTTTAAAAGTGTGTGATTAATAAAGGCTCAGGCAGACCAGTGATTATAACATTTAATGATTATAGCAGTTAGTTGTTTCTTTGCTGAATGGTGCACTGAACAAATAGTTGTGTAAGACTACATTTCCTACAGATTCAGATCTTTGGTTGATCTGTATTTTAATATCAACAATGTTTTAAGTTTTCAGTTTTTGTTCTTGGAAGATTTAGCATAATGGAGGAGACATTTACAAGCTTGATTGGAGGCAGGAATGTCACTCGCCTGTATGGAACCGGCATTTCATGTCGCTGTTTGCAGCCTGTGCATGCCAATCTCAGATTGATACTCAAAGCTCAGGGTGATGTTAGCAACATGGAACATACATGCAATTTCTAACCATGCAGAAATTTCACCTCATATAACTCCTTTCTTTGTGAGTCCGTAATCTCAGTTTTCTAATAAGATGAGATAATACTCCATTAATTCAAAAGGGTGGTGAAAACTGGTGTTTGTATATACATACAGTTGGTATGTGTTGTAAAACAAACGGAAGAATTCTATTTCAATGTAGGTTGAATCTGCCAAGTATTCAGATCAAACAGTTAAAACTTTGGATTTGACATTAAGCATCATGCTAGAGGTCTCTTGACTGTTTCAGGTTTGAATGTGGCAGCAGAGTATCTCAAGCCTCATGATCTCTTTGGTTCCTATACCTTTCCCATAACATCACCCGAACATCTAGTTTGAACTTACTCCTATCGTCATTCTGTATTTATTTTTCTTGTGGTTACCCGTACCTTCATCTTTGCGTAGCGTTGTTATAATAACTTCTATGCAATGAAGTAGGACTGTTTTGAATTCAGTACAAAAGATAGGCAAGTTCCATAGCTTTACTGGTGAACAGTATGTATAAAACAAGGCTTCAATTTTGAGCTGTTTAAAAACTTTTATTTACGTTACTGACACTTGTTAAGCTGATGAGTAAGGTCTGTCCTGAGTTAAAATTGCAGGGCATCATCATCAAAATGCCTTTATCTTTAATATGCCTTTCTATCTTTGTGTAACTTCTCTTAATCCGTAGGTCTCAGAACTGTAATTCAGAGGAGCTTGCAGGTGCTTGCATTATTTCTGCCACTGGAAGTCATTCTTACTTGGAATTCAATTTTTAAGTATGCATATAACTCACAGGAGCCTCCAAAGTGTTTGGCAAAACATATATGTGTATGAATGTTTCCAGACTTGTTCAAGATGTAGTGTGGATGTTAGAGGGAGGCTGGATTTGTTTCGTGAAACTTGTATTTTTTTGGTCTTAAAATGTGATTTTTATTATATTTAGTGTATAATTTACCTAAACACTGGAATTCTTGTTTTTACTACCTATTTCTTACCCTGCAGTGAAATTCATGAATATGTTTTGTTTTTTTTTAATCCTGATTGCTTTATTGGGAACTTCTAGGAGACTTTATCTTAATTTTGTATCCACTTGTAATTGGAGACCTGGGACAATCTCTTTAAGCTTTATTGCAATCAAACAGGAAATCTGGACGTGGGAAACAATTTTCTCCCTTTTGCAGCAGAGTATGAGGTAGAGAGTTCATCATTCTCAAAGGCATCTCTACTCAAACTACCAGTAGTGGTGGTGGTGCCTGTTTCTGTGAGATTTATAGGTGCAAGTCTGTTACAGGTTTTTTTACTCATGAGGACATTTCAATGGTATACATTGTTTTCATGTATTACTACATGCACGCTGGTAGTCTGGATTTGTTTTCAATTTAATTTTTCAAACAATTTCACATTTTTCATGAAAATACTTCTCCACTTTTGATTTGGGTCATTCCATTATCATAATGACAACACAGCTAAAGAAAGACTTGTTTTTTAAATAATAAATTTATAATCAATTTCTTTTAAACATCCTGCAAGATATGAAGGAAACAACAAACTGAGTTTAAAAAATTAAAAATAAAAATCTGGATCATAACTTTTTTTTTTTTTTTTTTTTTTAACCTCAGGTCAGATTTGGTCTTCCCCCATCACTTCTGCTATGTCCTGGTGCCAGATTCTTTTTGGGAGGCAATGTTTCTTGTCTTGACTGACAAGAGGTGCTGTCTCTGGTAGGATAAATTCTCTTCTTTATTTTCCTTCTTTTTTGTCTTTGAACTCTATCCCTCAATTTCATTTTTCTTTGTTGGTGTTCTTTCTTCCATTTGCTGTTCTGTCCCTCTCCTACTTCTCTTCATAGAGAGGGGGTATTTTGTCAGAAAGATCTGGGAAACTGTGCAGGCCCATGTTGGAGTCAGATGTGGCTGAAGCTTAATGCCTGCCTCTGGAAGCCTCTTTGAAAAGCAGAGCTTTAGTATTTCTTGTTAACACAACTAACCCTAGCTTAAGGAAATAAGCATTGCCAAAAATATTTTTAGACAGCAGCTTCTTCAACCTGTTGTAGAAACAAATTTGTGTTTAGGTTTTCAGCTGAAACAAATTGGTTTCAGAAGTGAAAATTCTGTGCAGTTACCTGGATAACACCGAACCATTCTTAAACTGCTTGTTGAGGAGGGTTATTATATAAAACTTAAAAACAGTTGCAAGTGTGGGTGATATAAAAAGCCTGATTTCTTTTAGCTTATTGATAATAAAACAGCTAGTACTGTTGGATAAAGGATATTACTGTTGGCCAGTTTTCTTAGACTGTGTTTACCCTAGGAAATTGAAAGGGTAAGGTAAAATCCTTATGTATAAACAGTCAAGGAATTTGCATGAAGTAATTAGACAGATGGGAGAAAGCTGTGTAAGAACATCAATATTAATATTGCAATTCTAAACCAACTTCTAAACAAATTCTGTACCTCCTCATACCAACTGAGTTACTCTCCAGATGCTTGATAGTGTGGCAGGAATGTGATGGCAGCTCCTGGCAGCAAACATCTGAGCACGTGCCTGCAGTGGCATTAGAATTATTTGGAGACATCCTGGAGATGGCAGTGCTGTGAACTGCTGAAGCTGTGGTATTCCCTGGGTACCTGCTTTGAATGTCCTCACCCAAGCAGCAGTAGATCCTGTTAGTGTGTAATCGTGAAAGGATTTGTGTGATTGCCTTTAACTTGTCTTTGCTTCTGGATAAATAATTATAGCAAGAGAGGTTTATTGTTTCTGTATTTTTGGGGGCATAAAAAAAACACACTAGTGCGTGTGTGTATTAGCTGCGTGCTTAGTTTTCACCTGGAGTAAGTTTGAAACTGCTGGAAATCTTACTACATAAACATTCAATGGTTGGGCCTGCTTTTATAGTAGAAGGAAATTAGCTCTGAAGAAATCTGTGGTTTGGATGCAAGAGTTTGTCTGTGCTCAAGGTCCCATCATTTCACTTTCACTTCAACAAAGCCCATGTATGACTTATTGCAACAATTTGCATGTGCTTTTAATACAGGCAGTAAAGATGAGGTGTACTTTACACAAATGGTGTTAAGTATACTCTTGTTATGTGTGCATAAATATGCAAGCTGAGGTTGCCTCTACAAGTGGAAAATTTACACAGTGAGAAGCAGCTTGTGGTTCACTAGTGAAATCGGGTCTGCAAGAAAAGCTTCACGAGGGATAATAATGGTGGAACTTAGCTCGCAACTAGGCAAGCATAGGTTTACCACTGCAGTTTTGCAAAGTTTCTTAGGACTTTGCCTTCTCACCTTCCAAAAATAAGTCCATTATCTTCAGCACCCAAATTATTATTAGTATCATTTTTTCATGTGCTTCAAGTAGTCTTTTTCCATTTAAAGCCAGGTTTAGAGAGAATGAATTGAGGTGGGGAAAGAATTCAGGATGCCCTTTAATGCAGGTGCAGAAGTAAGATACAGATTCCACAATTGTTGCTGTAATTATAAACTTTCCAATATAGATGAACATAGCAAAACTCATGTAGTATTAATTCCATACCTGTCTGCTGCTGTTGTGTATGCTGCTCAGATGAAACAAAGATGTTAGCAAGTATGTTTGGATCTCTGGCTATGAAGATGGACGACTCTGTTGTTCCACCTGCAAATAGTGGCCAGTTTTTCTTTTGTGTAGACGTGCATCTGCTGATTATATTAAATACTGTACAGGTTTTAAGAAGGTGCAGTGGAAGCTGTGCAGCATGTCTTGATTCAGGAAGATGTCAAATAAGCATTTCAGCACTCTTCTACCTTGTCCTTTTGATTTCGAAAACCTAATGTAAAGGTGAAGAGCCCATTTGCTCTTTTGACTGCAGAAAAAAAGAGATGCCATGACCTGAAAAGTACCTTTCCCCAGATTGTTTTGGCGTAAGGCCTCTGGATTGCCAGGAGATATCTGACAGAATATGAAGTGTTCCTTATTCTGGAAGACTTTTGTGAGGACCTCAGGAAATAGCTTGATTTTGCTGTAGAAGAGTAGCTTTATTAGTGAAGAATGTTTTCAGGATAATCGGCTGTTATTAATCAAAGTTAATGGCAGAGGTTGCTACAGGTTATGTTTTTGTGTCCAAGCTGCTGCCTGAAATTTACTTAGAAGCATAAGATCTGCTGGATGCAAACTCTTAATGTCATATTTTAAAAAATAGCATAAATTGAGGACTACATAAGTTTTGGGGGACAGAGGAGTTTAGTTTGATATGATGCTACTGTCTGCAGTGTATTTGAGCCAGTTAGTACAACTCAGGGCTCTGTTAGTGTTTTGTTCTTGGAAGCATTAAGAATTCAAGGAGTGTGACTACGAAGCAAAAGGAGTGGATTGTTGAGAATAATGTGTCAGAATAGACTTGTTTAGCCAAAAATTAAGTACTCTGGGCTGATACTGGTCAAGGTGCAGGACTCCTGACTCTGGCTTTGAGGAATGCTGCGATGTCATCTTTCAGGTCAGCAGATGATGATTACTTCTTGTAAGCAATTGTGTTAAGCATTTTCTTGATCTTCTTCAAAACATATTTTTCTTCTCTTAGTCCTTTTTCATTAATTAATGCTGTTGGAAAAACAGACACTCTTGTAGCTGTATAGTAAGCCACAGCATCAAACATCATTGTTGTGGAAGAAGATGCTGCCTGTGTGCTCCTTCAAGGTACTGAGCATCTGGAGATCTTGGCAGCGTATAGCAGTTGTAAATGTCCATACTGTCCTTCATTTGAAGGAGGGCCAACTGGGCATGGCTCATCGGAAGGCCATGGCATGCGCACTTCATGCAGGGCGTTGAATCAGGGAGTGCTAGCAAGGTGAGTCCTCCCCACTGTCCCCACTGAGGACACCAGCTCACCGATTGGCTCCCTCCCAAGAGTACAAATCTAACTGTGGTCTCCAGAAGGCCAAAGGCTCTTGCCAGCATACTGTCAATCCAGACAGCCTGCCCAAAAATGTGTCAGTTCAGGTCTCCGGTTGCAGTGAGTACCTGAATCTGTCCCTGCTGGTAAAGGGTGGCAGGGATGCCACCTGTCTGAAGTGTGATCAGGGCAATGATCTGTTCAGTATGGTGATAGAACTCGAGGAGGAGGTGGAGAGGTTAAGAAACATCAGGGAATGTGAGCAGGAGGTAAGTGTGTGCATCAACTCACTGCCATACCTGCAAGTAAGGCACAGGGGTGATATATACCAAACAGTGGTGGACCGTCTGCCCTCTATCATTGGTAGAGGGAGGAGACCTAAGAGATGGGGTGGAATGGACACAGGTCCCAGCTTCATATCAAACAAGACAGACAAAACCTGTCCCTACCTACCTCCATGCCCCAAGTGACCCTGCATAATAGGTTTGAGGCTCTGAAACTTGAGGGAGAGGAAAGTGGGGATGCAATGGAAGGTCCACCCAGGAGGTTGTATAGGGTGAAGTGGCTGACTCCATGCCTCAAGACTGCTTCTGCTAAGAAGGAAAGAAAAATTATTGTCATAGGTGACTCCCTTCTAAGGAGAATGGAAGACGTCATGTCAGCTAGACTGTACCTGTAGGGAGGAGTGCTGCCTCTCTGGGGCCTGAGTTGGGAACATTACTAGGAGACTCCCTAGTCATGTCCGTCTGTCTGATTGTTACCCCTTACTGATAGTTCAGGCTGGCAGTGGTGAAGTCATTGAGAGAAGCCTGAGGGCACTGGGGCTTTTTGTTGATGGAGAAGGAGTATTTTCCTCTATTCCTTCAGTGGCAGCAAGGTATGCAGGGAGGACCAGGAAAACCCACCTGATAAATATGTGGCTGAGAGGCTGGTGCCATCGCAGGAATTTTAGCTTTTTTGACTGTGGGACTGTTTACTTGGTGTGTGGCCTGATGGCTGCAGATGGGTCTCACTTGTCTCAAAGGGGGAAATGGAACCCTAGCAGAGCTGGCAGGGCTTGTTTGAAGCCCCCTCAACTAGGTGTGAAGGGGATGAAATAAGACTTGCTAGAGGTGAACCTGGAGGAACAATGCCAGGATTAGAATGAGTCGAATGGCTCAGCTGTAGTGCATCAACACCAGTGCGCACAGCGCAGTCAACAAACAGGAGCTGGAAGCCGTAGTGTGGCAAGCAAACTGTAACTTAGTTGCTGTTGCTGAAGCACAGTGGTATTGCTCCCATGACTGCAGTGTTGCTGTAAGCTCTTCAGAAGGGATAGGAAAGAAGAAGGGGCAGTGGTGTAGCTCTTAATGCCTTGTTTACATCTGTTTTTAACAGTCAGAGCAGTTATCCTCATGGTACTGTACCCCCTTACCTCAGAGTCTGGGATGGGGAGTAGAATAACAATCCCATTCCCACTCCTCTCTGTGATTAAGGCGGAGACAGAGACCTACACTGCTCCACCTGTCACAAGTCTATGGAGCCAGATGGGATCCACCTGAAAGTGCTGAGGGAGCTGGTGGATATGATTGCCAGGCTGCTTTCCACCATCTATCTATCAGTGTTTCTGGTCAACCAGGGAGGTCCCAGAGGACTGGACGTTTTCAGCAAGTGTGACTCCCATCTACATGAAGGGTTGTAAGGAGGGTCAAGGGAACTGCAGGCCGGTCATCCTATCCTTAGTGCTAGGGAAGGTTATGGAGCATCTCAGTTGAGATCATCTGGTCTGTGTGGGTCAGCTGGAGTATCAGAGCCAGCCAGTATGAGTCTATGAAAGGCAAATCCTGATTGACCAATTTAATCTCCTTCTGTGTGACCAGATGACCTGTCTGATGGACAAGGGGAAGGCTGTTGATATAGTCTACCTAGACTTCAGCAAAGCCATTGATGCTGTCTCCCACAGTATTCTCCTGTAGAAGCTGGCAGCCTGTGGCTTGGACAGTTAGATACACTCTTTACTGTGTAATGAACTGGTGGAAAAGGCCCAGAGGGTGGTGATGAGTGAAGTTAAATACAAGTGGCAACAGGTCACGAGTGATGATCTGGATTGGTGGTCTGAATGAGGGGACTGAGAGCACCCTCAGTAGGTTTGCAGGTGACAACAAACTGAAAGAAGTATTGATCTGCATGGTGGTAGGAAGGCCCTTCAGAGGGATCTGGACAGGCTAGATGGGTTAAAGCCCATGGGATGATGTTTAATAAGTGCTGGATCCTGCAGTTTGGTTGCAACAACACCATGCAGCACTACAGATTTGGGGCAGAGTGGTTAGAAGACTGTTGAGATGGAAAGAGTTTATGTTGTTGGTCAGTGCTCTGCTGACCATGAGCCAGCAGTGTGCCAAGGTAGTCAGGAAGGCCAATGGCATCCTGCCTTGTATCAGAAATAGTGCAGCCAGCAGGAACAGGGCAGTGATCGTCCCCCTTTTAGATATAGATTGTCACCTATTCAGCACTGGTGAGGCTGTACCTCAAGTATATTGTAATCAGCTTTGGACTTCTCACTACAGGAAAGATATTGAGGCCCTGGAGCATGTCCAGAGAAGGGCAATGGAGCTGTGAGGGGCCTGGAGCACAAGTCTTACAGGGGACAGCTAAGGGAAATGGGGTTCTTCGGTCTGGTGAAGAGGAGGCTCAGACCTTACTGTTTTCTGAAACTCCCTGAAAGGAGTGGCAAGGTGGGGGTTGTAACTAGCAATAGGACTAGAGGGAGTGGCCTCAAATTGTGCCAGGGGAGATAAAGATTGGCTGTTTGGAGGAACTTTTCCAAAAGAGTGGTGATGCTGTGGCACAGTCTGCCCAGGGAGGTGGTGGAGTCACCATTCCTGGAAACCTTCATGAACCGTGTAGATGTGGTACTAAGGAGTACAGTGAGCAACATTGGTGGTCGGTGGACAGTTGGACTTCATCATCTTAGAAGTCTTTTTCACGATGATTCTGTGACTCTTCCTGTTAATCCAGGAACTCCAGCTACGTGGACTCTAAGGAGTGTCTCAGAAATGAAAAAATACAAAGGAAATATTTTCAATGGGTCTGGTGACCTATACTCAAGACAAAGCAGACCTTGGGATATAAGAAGACTAAAGAGACTGTGTACAACTAACAGAATTATGAATCCCTGTGCTTTCTTCTTGTTATAATTCTGTTTTCTAACTGTACACAAGAGAAATTATCTATTTGTCTGTACCACTGACTCTAAATCGTTGTGCTTAGTTTTGTTATGTGAACTACAAATAAAGAAAACCCCTATGAGTATATTATGTGGACGGTATTCCATGTAAAGTGTCATAACCTTTATCCAGAAAAGTTAATTTGCAGGTACATATGAGGGGCTGAGCTGCTCATCTGAGTAATGCATCAGAATGAGGTAGTTGCCAGCTCTAGCACACACAGAAGATTCCACAAGGAAAGCAGTTAATGCTTACTGTTTCCTGTATGATCCACAGAGAGCTCAGAAAACCTGTTAAAGTAGCAGTAGCTTGAAGTTGCCCTGGGAGCACTGGTGTTCTGTACCATAGATGGCTTGAACAGGCCAGGGGTCTCTTTCTATCCCTGCTCCTCTGTGACACCACCTTGAAAGCTTCCCAGGTAAATGGAGAGTTTTAAGCTCAAACCCAACCTCTTTGCCAAGCCTCTGTGGGCCATGAGGCCATGCTATCTTCATGGTAAAACTAGCTGCATGTTTATGAAAGCTTTTGCATACCACAGTTGAGAACCCAGCACAGTGTGTAGTACAGCAGTCTTAAAAATATTTGTGTTTCAAGAAGGTACTAACTAAACAAGGAACAAGTATGAGGGTGTGCGTTCTTCTCACAAACATTTGAGAATGTGAGATAGCAGCTTAGCCAGCGAAAGACTACCTTTCCATGCAGAAATTGAGCAAAGTGCAATAGGAAGTAAAGAACAGAGGTCTAGGTTGATCTGAAAATATTAAAATAAAACTGAAAAATGCAGCATTTATTTGTTACTGTACTAAATTAATGAGATGCAGAAGAAACTATGAGGTAACACAGTGAGAATCTTTGGTATCTCCTCCTTCCCCAGCTTCGTTATATAGGTTTTTTTTTCTGTGAAATCTTTGTTGTAGTGCTCACTTTCCTAATTAATGATTTTAAATTCTCTTTAAACAAAGATCTGTCAGAACTGTTTGTACAGCTGATTTTTCCTTATAATTGACATACTGTTGTGTGCATTTTCTAACTTCACTGTGGCATCTGTGGTGCCTACAGTAAGGAGTAATAAGATCTAGTTATTTTTGATGCTCCTTTTTTCTCAAATTATGAAGTGGGATGTCTGTTTTGATAAAATGCTTTGTCATTATGTTTGTACTCTATTGTAGTTCAGCAAATCTCAATAAATCGTAGTGTTAAGGCAGAGTTTCCAGATTTTTACAGCTGTGCAGTAAATAGGTGTTTTCAATGCAATTGTTATACGTTTATTGCAAAGGAATATGTCAGGAACATAATGTAAATGTCAGTTTTAGACTTTAGGCTTTGATATGGTGATGGATGCTTTATGGGAATGTATTTTTGTAAAATATTTTGGCATTGTTTAATGTCCTATGTCATTTTCTGTTGCAAGGCTGGATGACTTATTTTCTCCTATTCAGAGACAGGACATGAGAATGCAATAAGTTGTTTGTGTTGGTTTTGGTTTCTGAAGGAAGGTCATAAAGTTGTGTGACCTGACTCTTGGGGGAAATTGAACCAGAGAAGTTACGAATTTTCTTCAGGAATTTCACATGGAGGATTTGAGAGACGGGGTTTTGGTGGCACAGAACAGTAAATTTTTGGTTGATCTGGTCTTGATTTTAGTGAACCTTCTAGTGTTTCTAGCAAATAGAGCAGAACAGCTATACTGATGCCACAGTAGCTTTTAAGAGCTTTTGTCCTCTTCTACCTCACTTGAAAACAAGTGCTTCAGATACTGGTCTTAGTGTACTGCTAGTTTCTAGGCAGATAATCCTTGTTAAGGAAGATGGCTTTTTTCTGTTCTGTGAGTAGTTATGAACTATCCGTTCCTATTCTTTTACGTTTCTTAATATGTTTGGGATTTTATGACACAATAATAATGAAGTTGATGAACTTGTATTTGGTATTTGCTGCAGTAAATAGATCTCTTCCTACCTTGTTTGACAGGCATGGTAACTTCTATTATGTTTGTACCAGGTGCTGCTTTTTTTTTAACATACTGAATTATGAAGTTTTTCCTGAAAGTCATGTTTTCTTTGAGGAAGGGTTTGAACAGAACTACTGAAAATAGAAAAAAATTTGTTAAAACTTGTTTGAGCTAGTTGCAGAGAAAGCAGTAGTTACTGAAGATTGGTGAGCTGTGATCCATAGATCAGTAACGGCTTTTTAGAGTGTTTTGTGATAGTAATTTAGGAAAACTATTTGACCCCTTATTTTCAGATGCTGTTAGGATCGTTACTAAATCAGCCTGAAAAGGAATTTGGTTTTCTGTGTAGAGAATGGATTGGACTGTAAGGGAAATATTTAGAAGATGATTTCTGTTAACTTTTCATTACTTATGCATGTATATATGTATGTGGTACAACAGGAGAAGAAAAGAGATAAAGCTAAAAGTACTGTTACTGCTGAGAGGAAGAGAAGGCAAGGTAAGCCTTTATGTGGTTGGCAAGTGGCTGGGTCCTAAATTTAGGGACTGTAGGAGTAATTACCAAAGAAGTGTGTAGCGGAGAAAGGAATGGAACAAATGCAGAACTTGACTGGATTTTGTATGAAATCTTTCCTTGCTTTAGAATACTACATTTCCCGCAGCACTTTTCTGCTATAGCTTTTCATCGTAAGCAATTGTTGTTTCTGCGGGCTTGTTATCTGTCTGAGAAGCTGTTCTCTACAAAGAGTGGGAGTAGAAGCAGTTGCCAAGGCATTCTGTTTATGTTCATAATAAGAAAAATGCCTGAGAGACCAGGGTAAAACACTGCGTAAATGGGTATGCTGTAGTTTAATCTCCCGTTCCCGTTTTTAAAAGTCATGTTAACATTCTCTTTTGTGTTCAGAGAAACTGGATTATTTTTGCAAGCTGAGACCTTGTGGTACTATGCAGAGAATTTTTTTATGCCATTGTGGTGTCACTCAAAACGGTGCTGTTGAAAGTGGGCTGTAAGTTTGAAAGTGTTCATCTCTGTAAGGCTAGTTGGGTTGTATAAAGCTTGCTGGCTAATGGGGAGGAATCTGGCTACGGCCTGCCTTGTGTGAGACATTTCTTGCTTCTTTCCCTCCCTCTCCTGTATGCTTTCAGGTTTTGTTTTCTGGACATGAAAAGTCTGTTTATTTCCAGGCCGCTCTGTGCAGGGTTTTACTGTAAGTCTCATCTGCTGTGGGTTGTGTTTTTTCACAAGGCATTACTGGGGGTGTTTTTGAAAACTGCTGTCTTTCACTTCTAGCCCTGTGATTGTCCTGCCAGTGCTGCATACGTGTTGCATTGTTGCTTGTGCTAAATCTTGCTTGTTCTCCGTGCTGAATGGGAGATAGGGTTGCCATGATTCCCTGTTTCTTAAAAGGATCAGGAGTAGGTCTGGGTGTGGCAAAAGAAATAAAACTAAGTCTGTATGTCAGACATCAGAAGTATGTACAGGCTAGGTAGAATACTTAATTTCTGCTGAATTTGCAGTGAAAACCAAAGAGTTTTGCCTCTTCCAGGTATGCTGAGACTTGATGTTTTCTCTTACCTGTCTGAAACAGTGGATAGTAGACTTTCAAGCTGTAAAGCCTTCAAACTTCTCCTCTTCTTTGAGCCATACTGCGTGGTTCTCTGTAATGCCTGATAAGACACGTTTTGTTCTCCTTGTTGATTTTTCTTTTTTTCCTCTTTTGCCAATCTTCTTAAGTAACAACCAAAACATGTGAAGACTGCCTAATTCTGGCAGGGCTCAGCAGAAGTACCAGTTTTTCTGTTTTATTGCTCCTTAGAGTTTTCTTAGTGTTTGTTCACATTTCTTACGCTGTAGAACTAATTATTGTGTGATGTTGTTCTTCCAAGCCTAATTCCTTTTCAGTTGATGTTAACCTATTTATCTTTAGTCCTGAAAACAAGTCATGAACTTGGTCCTGTTCTATTAAATGAGAAACATTGCCACCGATTTTACTAGATAAAGGATTTAACCCGATGTTGTTACTGTTATTTTCTTGCCCTGGCACTGTTTACAGCTTTCCACAGTTTAAGTATTCTGTTAATAGAATTCATGTGCTGTTTGCCATTTCCCAGATTAATGGAGTTGTTAAATAAGATCATGACTGGTGCCAGTTTCTTTGCTGTCACATTACAAACTTTCTGTGCTGTAATAAATGAAATTTGTTTAATTTTAATGTGTTTACAGTACTTTAGCAGGCTTTCATGTTGTGGGGTTTTTGAAGGCCAAATTGTATTAATAGAAAGATCAGATTTGAGGCATTGTTGAAATTTTCAATTAGAAGCCCAAATCTGCTTGATCATGAGTCGTTGCAGAATATATGGCAGTTTTTAGATCTACTTTAAAGGTTTGTAAAGTACGTTCTGGCACCTTTGACTGTGATTTAGTTTTTCTGACATTCAGAGTTTTGTTAGTTTTTAAATGTCTAGATGTGTTGATTGTAATGCTTTCATCTGAGAAGATACCTAACTTACTGTTATTTAAAAGTTTGGAAGTCCATGGTAGTGTTAGTTAAGACATCTTTGTTCTATAGGACGCCCAGAGTTAAAACTGTAACCTATTTGTGTGTGTGTGTGTGTGTGTGTGTGTGTGTGTGTGTGTGTGAATTCAAAGGTCGACTGACAAAGACCCTGATCAGGATATGAAGCAGACAAAGCACTGAAGTGTCAGTGACTATTTAATATGATTTTTTTCAGTCATTCTTTCTGCTTACTTTACTAACGTGTGTCTGAGAAAGTGGTTTGTCTTTAGTGGTATTGTCAGTAACTTGTAAATGTAATAAAATAAAAATTAGGGGACATAGCAAATGTTATTGCAGGATGTTTCAAGTAGATTCCATGGTAATATTTTGCTAGTCAAAATAAAGCATTGTTCAGACAAGATTGACTAATTTGAAAACGTTTTTAACTGATGTCCTGCAGCTGCTTTCTCATCTTACCAGAAGGAGTTGCCCAGGACTCCCACAAGCTTGTTAAAATTCATCCATGCTTGCTTTTCACATTTTGGTACAGGAGTTGCAGTATTTAATCTGTCTTCTCTCTAAAATGTAAGTAAGGTAGTTGTTGTCTCTTTAAAGAGGATGGGGACGGATTCCTCCTGGCTCGTCTGGAAAGTTGTTGCTTTGGAGTATAGACTAACTTACAGATTCTTGGTAAAACATTGTCTTCATAAATTCAGGGTCTTCAGCAGCCTATAGTTTCCGGTTTATGTGCATGGTGTCCCGCTGATGTATATGAAGAGATAAAAGAATCTGCAGGCTGTGTGTAAAATGTTTAGAAAGGACATGGTGGCTCTTGTTGAGGAGAGAGAGAATATATGATTGGTGTTGTCAAGAACTGATTAAAGTTGTGTGTGCGCGCGTGTGCAGGACATATTTTGGTGTACTTCAGGATAGAATAAAGGAGTAATAGTTAAACCCCATCTTGCAGAATTATTTGCCTTATTATATTGCCTTTTTCAGCAGTGATTTTGTAGTAGGATAGATGAACTATGGAATCAGTATGGTTGATCACTTGTTTTGGACAATGTTCAGTGAATTCCTATTGTTGTTTTTCTATTAGGGAAGTGATATTTTAAATAAAAAAGTTGTATGCCAAGATCTTACTAGCTGGCTAGTAGTACTGTGTGGTTGTAAGAAAACAACTTCCCTCTTCCAGCCAGTTTCAGCTAGGATAGTAGTGAGATCAGTGTTTCAAGTCTTCTCTTTTAAAACATTGCGTGTTGTGTTTGTTTGCTTTGGTGCTTTAAAGGTGGCTAAACTGTTCTTGGACCTGCTGGTGTTGGTTGTCGTGTGATACCACCTACTGGACAGTATGATTGGTACATGAAAAGTACGTAGAATCTGCCTGTGAGAGTATTAAATCTTGAAGTAGAACCAAATCAGATTTTTTCTTTTTAAATTAAGATACTAAGAGCTGATGAAGTATTTGTGTTTCTTCAAGCATAATTTGAGGTGTAGTAAAAGTTCAACAAGATCAAGTGCTAGGTCCTACACTTTATCTGCAACAATTGCAGGCAGTGCTACAGGCTTGTGGCAGAGGGACTGGAAGACTGTGCAGAGGAAACAAACTTGGGGGATACTGTCTGATGCTGGTCTGAGCATGAGCCAGTGGTGTGCTCAGGTGGCCAAGAAGGCTGGTGGCATTCTGGCTGGTATCAGAAATAGTGTAGCCAGCAGGAGCGGGGAAGTGATTGTCTCTCTGTGCTCAGCACTGGTGAGGTCTCATCTTGAGTGATGTGTTCTGTTTTGGGCCCCTGACTACAGGAGAGACATTGAGGCCATTGAACATGTCCAGAGAAGGGCAGCAAAGCTGTGAGGGGTCTGAAGCATGGGCCTTATGGAGAGTGGCTGAGGAACCTGGGGTTTTTTCAGTCTGGAGAGGAGTAGGCTCAGGGGTGACCTGCAGGGGCTCTCTGCAACTGCCTGAAGGGAGTTTGGGGTGAGGTGGGAGTCAGCATCTTCTCATGTGTAATTTGCAATAGGACGAGAAGAAATGGCCTAAACGTGTTCCAGTGAAGATTCAGGTTGGATGTTAGGAAATACTTCTCAGAAAGAATGGTCAGGCGCTGGAATGGGAGGTGGTGGAGTCACCGTCCTTGGAAGTGTTCAAGAAATATTTAGGTGTTGCACTGAGGAACGTGGTTTGTCTAGTGGAAAATACTGGTGATAGGTGGACAGTTGGACTGGATGATCTTAGAGGTCTTTTCCAACCCTGGTGATTCTATGAAAAACAGCCTTCACTGTTGCATTTAGATATGGTGATCTCCCTTTCAAAGTGGTGTTTTTTATGATGTTTTAAGGAAATGCATATTATTGTGATTATTACTTTGTTCTTCGTCTGGTTTTAATACTGCATTATTGAAACATCTTGTGAGATAGAAACAAGTTGACTGACTTTGAACAATTGGAAAATTTCAAATGAGGACAGAGCACTGTGAAGCTCGGTAGGACAACTTTCTCATCCCTTACACACAAGAGTTAATTTTAATTACCTGACCAAATACTAGTTTGTGTCTGTGACTGTTCCCTGCCTGCCTTACTGCATGGGAGATGCTTTTCTGAAGTGGAAGTAGGGCTATATGTGGAGGAAGTCATGGTAAGGCTCTTCTTTTGTAAGAAGTTAAAGGCATGATGCAAGAATAAGCTAGCTCCAAGGGAAAAAATGACAGCTTCATGGTAAAGGCATATAGGTGATAGCTGATGCAGTGGACTTGTGCATTTTCTACCTATATAATCCTATACAATGTTGGGTACTTACAGAATCAATAAGGAGCAATTAGTAAATGACTTAAATCTTTCTGTGTGTAAGTTCCACAACGCAGGGTACGATAGCCTTAACAGAAAAACTTCCTTTGGCAGCTTTCTGACATGCATTAGGATCAAGGTGAAAGCTGCATGGTCATCACTACTGCCTTTGGGCCAGCTCTAGGCAATTCCCAGACACAGTGGAAGTGAGCTTCGTGAAAACTGTCAAGGATGGGGAAATGACAAGATGTGAGGGACTCTTCTTTCCACTCTAGACCAAAGAGAGGAAGGAGAAGTGCTATTCAGAAAACAAAAGCCTTCTTGACCTTCTGGTCTGACATAGGCCTGATTTCCTTCCTTTCTTCTCCTTTCTTTCTAACTGCAAATCTGCATAATCTCTTAGCAACTAAAGTGCTACAAGATTTGTTTGGAGATGTTCTACTCTGGTTGCTTCTCTTCCACAGCGCTACAGGAAGATGCTGCACATTGAGTCCTGTTACTCACAGGCTGTGTGAGGGGGTGAAGCATTTTCCGTACTTCAAGGAGGGATATAGTGTGTGAATTCCCTGTACAGTACTTGGAGTTGCAGGAGTGATGGAGTATGCTAAGTATTGTAGGCCTCAGTGTTTGCTTTTACAGTCTGATTTAGTAAACATGTGAGATAAAGTAAGAATCAGACTTCTGCGGCTTTTTTGCTAATCTTCTGGTGTGATTTTCACAGAAACAACAAAAGTTTATATTCCTAGAAAATATCCTCTCAAGTTTATCAGTAGCGACTACACTGGGACATGGGGGTACTAAAATGAGAAATGTTTGGCATAATATTTGCAATGCTATCAAATGGCATATATATTGCTATCTTTAGTCCTGGAAGCAACCAAACAAACTGGGTTGAGCTTATTGTGTTAAGGTCAGAGGATGACTTGTGGCACATAGACTACAGATGAGGTGGTTACTATCAAGAAAACTTACTAAAAAACAAGCCCACTAAAAGAACATCTTATACTGAAAATCATCAGGTGCATATTAAAAGAGGTATTACTTGCGATCTTCAGAACATAAAAGTGAAATGCAGTGCACAGATTGGAGCCATAAAGACAGCACAGCTGTATTTTCTTTTTCAATTGTGTGCTGAAGTTAGAATTTTTGAAAGGTAGTTGTGAAAATAAGAGGCCTTGAGCTTTGTCTGGTGTCCTTGAAATTTTGGAGTACTAGTGTAGTTGTGTCAGCCTTCAAGAAGGGTGATCCTCCTCAGTGCTCCATGTAAAGTAAGAAGTAGTGTTCAAGTAGCTGCATTTCCATTTTGGAGGTGAAATCACTGACAGGCAAATTTTCTATTTATGTTGGATGCTTAAAGAATTCAGAGATCTTCTTTTTTTGAATGTTTCATAATGATTGGTGGATGATATTTTCAGAGATTTCCAAAAATTAAATGACTCATCCAAAGTACTGCTATCTTATGTTGCTTTAGACAGGAACATGTTCCAGTATGTCTGTGTGGCGAACCTTTGGCTGTATGTTCTTCATAAGCAAAAATAAAAATAAATCAAACCTAATGAATAAACCATTTCTAAGTTCTCCTTCAGGCTTCGCTTAATGATGCATAGCTTTTGCCTTGGTGAGGTGTTGAGAAGTCTTAGTGATGAGCTCACATTCTTATCCTCAAAGACGGGTTGTTGGTGACATGCAGAAGTGGTGCATCTGCCAACATACTCCTGAACTTTTCCACCTTAGAAGAGATTTCAAATGCAATCTATTGTATTCTGGGGGGATTCCCTTCGTACTGCTGCTTTGTTAGTAGTGTCTGTTGAAATAAGACCACGTTTTAGCTCCCCTTTGAAGGGATAATTTATATACTTTGTAGTAAGTAACAATTATCTCTTCCTCATTAAAATCTTATCCATCCTGAGCAGGGAGCAAGTTTAGTGTTCCAAAAGGAAGGCATGCTGAAGACCAGTTTTCTGAGTTTTTTTGTCATATTTGCTTTCAGATGAGATGTCTCAAGGTTCTGGGATCTAAACTAGGTTCTAAGTGTGCGAAGCTACCTTTTGAATGCTCTTGGCAAATGCAGTATTTTTCATTTTTTGAGGAAAATCTCAAAGTTCTGTTTGTGCTCTGTTGGGTGGTGAGTGGAGCTCAGCTTCTGTGCTTTGTGTGAAGTACTGAAACAGGTAATGCCACTGTTGCTTCACTTATCAGTATTACAAAGGTTTTTAAGATTGTCACATTGAGTCTGGGAAGTCATTGATATTTCTGGGGTCTCTTGGTTGGTCTAAACAGTGTTGCATGTTCTGTGTAGGCAGTTTCTCAGATTATTTTTATCTGGAACAGTTTATTGGGCAATCAGAATAATATTAAATGCCCACAGTATCTGGGGAGGCCAAACAAGAGAGGGAGTGTAGCCCTTTGCTGTGTTACAAATGAGTGTCTGTCCAAGGCAGTAAGCAACATTGGTTTTCAGTGTTCAGGAATTCATATTTGATGTTACACTTCAGCTTTGCTTGTGATTGTAAAACTAGCTGTGTTTTATAACGTGTGTGGCATCCCCAGATCCCTTCAGCATTATTCTGTTACAATAACAGAATAACACACCCTGTTAAGTGTAGGGATGCGTTGCTTTGGTTTTCATTAATTCCTAGCAATATCAGTATTTTGTCATAAGAGCAAATGATTTTTTTTGGCCATTAGGATGAAAGTGGGAACAGTGTTTGTTTTAGGATGTGTTACTGTTCAGCATGTAATGGATAAAATGGTTTTGTGACAGTATTGTCCCTGGGGTAATTGGCTCTGATTAGGTAAAGATGTGAATCAATTTGGCATAAAATTAAGAATTTGTATTAAAGGAGAAAAACAGTATTAGTGAAATTTTCACACATTTCCAGGTTCTTTTCACTCAAAATGTGTAGTTGCAGCTGTTGACATTGCAATGGAGTGCTGCTGAAGAAGCCATCAGAATTAAAGCCAAAATGAAGCAAGCCTCGTTAGGTTTTAGTGCAATGCTACCCCCTTGTGGAACATGGTTTCCTTCAAATCTTCATTAGTGGGCAGGAAATTTTTCATTAATAGTATGTGATACATGTTATGGAGTATGTGTACTTGTGTTCCAGCAGCAATGCAGAAGACTTGAGGAAGCCAAGATGATTATCAAGGATTTTTCTAAGTCTTTGTCGGTCAGAATTGCATACTGACTGTCTAAGCCTTTCTCACATGTTGTTTTGACTTTTAAGTATGAAGTCAGAAACAAAAGCAAACACACAGTGAAGCCTTCCGTAGCATTTTTTTCTTTAAACTTGTGATTAATATGCGTGCATCCATTCTAATCTGACAGTCTCGAGCCTGTAATATGCCTGCTGAATTTGCAGTGTAAGATTAATTCAAGGAAATGCTGAAGCATAGGTATATGGTGAACTATATGATATGTTAACGGGAGTATTTTTGAATGTTCAGGGGTTTTACAGAGAAAGGAAAGGAACTTTGGTAATTCCAGTTGTAAAGATTAAAGTAAAGAAAAATGATAAACAATCAAAGCTTTCATAAGGAAATGAAAGTGTTTACGACAGAAGAAAGAATAGGGTCAGAGGAGATTATTAGGCTGAGTATTTCAGTTTCGGGATTGCAATTGAGATGGATGGGTGAATTTTTGGCAGTTGAAGCTTACAAAGAAGAACAACAGGAAAAACTGCAAGAGACCTGAGTTTTGGTGGAATTGTTTTGGAAAGTGAAGAAAAAGAGTAACTGATGAAATGTCTTTAAAAAAAAAAAAAAAAATCTGGTGAGAGATCTAGCAATTTAAACACAGGTTTTGTTCCCGATCTAAGGCCTTTAATTTAATTGTGGGATTTTTTTTTTTCACTTATTTCCTTTAGGAATGTTTTTCTTTGATTCACAAAAAGGTGTAAAATCCAGTGCTGTCAGACCTTCCTCTTTTGGAAGGAGAGAATGTGGTAGATTAGAGTTGGGTGTCAAACTGCTGGCTATGAGAGACCTAGAATGCTGCTTTTTGTTTACCTTTATTGTTCTTTCAATCTAACTTCATCAGCAATGCCTACATTTACACTAGTGGGTTTTTTTTTTCTGTTCAGCTGAAGTCCTGTACTTTTCAATACAATATTGATGGTAGGAGGCAAAATTGAGTCTGTTGTTTGAAAACCTTGTTGTACTTGTTTTAAGTACAAACAGTATATTGTGATTCGCATTTACGGTAGAACTCTTCTATAGAAAAATTAATGATTACAGAGTATTTTGGGGAGGGAAAGGGGAGACTTGTACTTCAGAATGACATGAAGTATTGTTATGAAGAAAAAGTGTAAAGGAAAAATTAAAAACAAAACAAAACCCGAAAATCACGTTTTTCCTAAAATAGGAACTATCTGGATGTTTGAGAGAACATGTGACAGGAGGAGTTTGGCAGTTGGAAAGAAGCTGACATCTGCAATAAATCAGTTATTTTGAGTTTGAGGCAAAAAATGACTTACTGGAAAATCATGGCTTAATACCTCATTTGGAAAGTTGTTAGCCTTTGACACAGACTGTGTTAAATTAACCTGCTTATTTCTGTATGGTGCTAACTTGCTGATGGAGTACTGTAGGTACTTAGTAGCTAGTAGGCAACAGAGACTCCCAGAGCTTGCCAATAGCTGCTAAGTGTTTTGTGTATTGGTAAAATTTGAATGCTGCGTATGTAAAATTTTGTAGATCTCAACATGAAAATGAGAATAGTAGAAATTTTACAGTTAATGTGGAGATGCCCTCAGAAATTAGGTTGCTCTCAGAGTGCAAATAATAGATTGCATTCTTTAGAGTTAATGGAAGGAAATCTGGAGAAAAGGGTGTGAAGGGGAGAGATTATAAAGCTTGAAGGTGTTAAAATGGCATTCTGAAAATACAGTTTCTGGCTGTTAACAAAGAGATTGTTGAAGCAGCAGCTTCTGAAAAAAACTGTTCCGTGTTGAGTTACACTCAGTCTGGATATTCAGTAAGGCAACTGAAGACATAGCTTCAAGTACTCATACTGATGCACAGTGCTTGAGTGCTGGAAATGAGGTAGTCCCTTAAGGTAGTACTGTAAGTGGAGAAACTGAAGGAAAAAAGAATAAAATAATGTTGTCTATTATTCATCAAAAAATGCAATTGAAATTGTTTTGATCAGATAGATTAAAAAAAAGCATGATTGTTGCATTCACTTACTGAATGTGTTAAAGCTTTTGTTCACATGCTACGGAGTAACACAACAAAAAAAGAACAGTTAATGAGCTGATGCAGGCTGGTTTTGTAATTAACACTTGTCATCTATCAACTAGATTAAAAAAAAGTGGGAGATTAGAGAAACATCACTGTGGTCTCTTCAGAGCTGCAAGTAGCAGATCTTAGCTGATGGTAGAAAAGATGTGCCTGAAAACTTTGCCTGTAGTGTATGCATTGTTTTTTTTTTTTTTTTTTTTTTTTTTGTGGAGGCCTTTAATTTACAGATTTAACAGATTGAAAACCACAGGGAAAAAAGAAAAAAACCTTGGAAGCCATAAGTCTTACACTGACGCTGATAGTATGACTGCCTCAGACTGCAAAGAGTGAGCTGTAGAGGGAAGTATGATGTAGGCATGAGGTGTAGCTTAACTTCAAAAAAAAAAAAAAAAAACCCACCAAAAAACTCATATTTTCTGTTACTTTAAGTAGGAAAAGGCCTTACTTTGCAACCTACACAAAATGTTGGGAATGATTATGGTGCTTTTGAAAAGGAAAGTATTAGGATATGTGAAAGTAAAGGCAGATGGGCTAGTGGATTTTTGTCAGTGGTGTCTTGTTTTGTTTTTTTTCCCTCTTGGTCAACCTGTGTGCTGTTCTTCAACAGTGAGACTCCTAAGTGAATGATCGAAATACCAGTCCTACTATCAAATAAATCTGCCTTAAGCTGTGTCTTATCGTTTGTCCTTCCAGAATTCAAGATCTTTGTTTTCAAGAGCAGTGAATAATTAAGGATGCAGATATATTTTAAAATTGACCTGTGTAGATGTAAGCTACATTTTTCAGAGATGCTTTATTTTTGTTGTTGAGTGAGAATTGAAACGCATCTGCTTCATGAAAAAATGTTTGCTATTCTTTTAAGCAATTTTATTTGTTTACAGGTGTCAGCTGCGATGCATGTTTAAAAGGAAATTTTCGAGGTCGACGATTCAAGTGCTTAATTTGCTACGATTACGATCTGTGTGCAACTTGTTATGAAAGTGGTGCAACAACAACGAGGCATACAACTGACCACCCCATGCAGTGCATACTAACAAGAGTAGATTTTGGTAAGTGGTAACTTGAGAGTCAAATCATGTGTTGCCCTATTGTGTTAGTGAACATAATGTGGATTTTTCATGTTTCTACTTTACTTAAACGCCTTTTTTTCCTATTAGCACACTTAAAAGAAGATCACCTTCCTGTCTTCTAAAAAAACAGACATTTTTCTTTGATTCTTGAGTATGATATATCTTAGATATTTCTTCTTAATTTAGTCTCCAGCAGGTTTTCAGACTATAAAGTATATTTGATAATAATGACTACTGCTGGCTTCCTATTCAAAAAATGGGGCATTCTTCCTAACTTAATGTTTTACTTGCAAGTAACACAGAGTGGAAGTTGAGAAATCCTGTTAAGATTCTGGAGACATGTTATTCTCTGCTGGTTTATATGGGTTTGTTGGTGCAGAAAAGTAATAACTGGCTGTGCTGAGTGTAAAGGACTAGAAACGGGGAATAATGGGTAATTATTTTGGGATTTGTTTTAAGTTCCACTAATTGCAAAATTATTTCTGATAGCAAAACCACACCAGTATTTAAAAACACATTTGTCACATGCAACTAGAGTAAGTGGAAGAATGTGTGACAGCAAGGCTGAAACTCAGCAGGTACTTCTGAATGAGACCTCCACTCTCAGACGTTGGTGATGTGGTATGTGAGATACACATTTATTCTAATCCTAGAGTGCTCAAATTTTAATATTTTTTAGCTCATCCAGCTGTGTTGTTTTTCATGTGGAGCTTTTCAAATATGATTTCCTAAAAGCTGAATAGGATCACTTCAAAGCTAAGGCTTTATGAATTGTAGGTTTCTTTACGCTCTTGATAATAATGGAAGTAAAATCTATTTCTTCATTGATTCAGATATTACAGAACAGCTGGATATGGGAATATACAGTTGCTTTTTTCAAAGCAGCTGTTAGATGTCTTTCACTTCCTCCTAATTCTCAGGTCTCTGCTTATCCTGAGACTGCCTTGTCTTGACTTCAGAAATCCAGGCCTTGGGATTTCAGGGTTTAGAAATCAAGATCAGATTTGTCAGAAATCAGAAATGCATGCAATTATTTTAGCTTCTCGGACTTTTTCTGAGATTGTTTGTCTTCTCAGACTTTTTTTGGTAGTACTAATTAGTTAAAAGTCTCTGTGTGACTGTGTTAATTTAGAGATCTGGTCACTATTGGTAGAGCACAGTTCTGACTGATTTGCCTTCCAGCGATTGCTGTTGCTGTGTTTTACACATGGGCTAATATTTCCACATTGCCGTGAACACTGCATGTTTGTAATGCGCAGGGAAAAGGGGGCTGAAACTTGTTTGCTGTAGAGCCTTAAATTAATGTTAGATGCCAAAACTGCAGTGAAGAAACCTTCTAAACACTTGCCGCTTAAAAATAAAAAATAAAAGAATAAAAAAATTGCCTGTCATGAAATTGTAACAGTGTCTAGAAAATATATTTTGTTTCTTGCAGCTTGTGTTGTTCTGTGGTAGGAGTGCTTGATGAACAAGTGTGTCCTGTGGCTTAATGTATTTCATTTGTGTAAGTCTTATGTGAAGAATTCAGGGAAGTAATAGAAGGTTACAGAGAAGTGGTATGTAGTGGATTCTCAGGGCTACTCTTGCTTTATTTAGTGTTTGTGCTGCTATGACCTCTTGAAATAAGAGGAGTAAATAAATTTTGTAAATTTCACGTGGCTTGATCTCTGAGCATTGTTATGGCAAATAAATTTGTGCATTTTAATACATTGCCAAAACACAGTCCCATGAACAGCGAAGAATGTGGAGCTGTGTTACCTGTTTTCATAAATGATTTTGAGAACAAGTGTCAGGATTGCTAGAGAAAATCAATTTTTGGTATATTTACAATTCTATTTTCAGTTGACATGAATTACCAGGTTATGAAATCGAATATTTAGAGTTGTAATCAGACTTTGAACTCAAAAATTGATCATGCCTCTTCACCAGACTTCTATTTAAAAAAAGAACAAACAAACAAACAAACTCTCTTACCAGAAAGAAATATCCCTCACTTCACAGTCCCTCCTTATTTGTGTCATGGTGTTTTGATACTACATATGTCTGAGAAACTGTTGACAAGTATGAAGTACAGGAAACGTGGCAGTAGAGGTTGGACCTTCTCACCAGTGTTCCATTACTTGTTGTTGCCATGTGACAGATGGCAGCAGAGGGCCGGTCTGAGAGAATGGCAGATGACATGGAAGTGCAAATGAAGCAAAGCTGTGTCACTTAATTATTCCTTGGGGAAACTGTGGCACTCACTGACATTTATTGATGGAGGCACGCAGTGAATGTGAGCACAGTGAGGAGTGGGAGGTATGTTTCAGCAGTGGTTGCTTCCACTGGTGCAGATTTTTCCAAGTGTGGCACACAGGCTCTTGTTCATCACTCATTTTCATAGCTAATAGTGGTCACTATGTTTAAAATAGTATTTTGTAGCTGAGAATGTGCTCCATTAAACTGTGTTACTGTACTCTTTGCATCTGTTGTAGTTTCCATGGAAATAGATAGGCATTACTATTGGTGCCAGAAAGTTGGACTCCCACAGTTTATATGCAGACAACTGTCGAATTTACTTTTGCATACTGCTTTTAAAGATGTGAACAAGTTCAGGCTTCTAGTGGATGGTTAATCACGTAGACCAATTCTAAATATCTGGGATTGCTTCACCATAGAGGAAAATGACATTGTTTACCCTCTGGTGAATTTTGAGGCTTTGTAGGCACAGTAATAAAGTTGCAAAGTGTATTGCAGAAGATGGACTTCTTCAGGTGTTCTCAGTGAGCTTCACTTGTAATTGTGTTTTTTTTATTTTACTTCCCTGGGGACTTAAAACTGGTATAGGAGGCCATGTAGATCACTGAAAGTGAGTAAGAAGGCCTGTTGATTTCTGGCAACCTGTCTTGAACCATCCTATTGGCATATCTGTCTTTCAGAAGTTGGGAATGTGGGGTAGTATTAATTTGGAAGATAGGTGAGGTTTTTCAGTCTTTACAGAGACACAGAAGTTAAAATGATCTCTTAACGTGGATAGAGTTTAAAATACATACGATATGAAGCTTCACTTCTAAAGCATAAAATAAATTCATGTATTTGTGAGAGGTCAAAGAGTAGAACTTGCAATAGGTTTGTGTTTTAAAAACAGGTTTGCCAGGTGCTGTTGGTCGTTGTACTGCTGGTACTGATTAGGACAATGTAAAAGTTCAGAGCAAATGTCATGGGGCTTTTTTTCCTGAAAAAGAATTTTAATCTGCTAGAATGCTTTATGGTTTATGTGTGTGCCTTCCACGTTAACCACACTGTTGTAAAGGCGGGGTAATACAAATTGTTAATAGAAACCCCTACCAGAATCCTTTTATATTACTTTTATTAAAGTACTCTATAAACATATCTTGAGTTTCTACCTCTGGTGCTTATGTGGCAAAGGCCTTGACATCTTTTGTGGCTGCATCTGGGGCAAAATGAGCTTTTTAAATAAGGAGACCCTTAATAATGTGCGTTGTGAGTTCTGACTGGATTAACTGGAATTAGTCCTGAGGTTTCTGTGGTTTTCAACTGCTGTCTATCTAGTAAACGTGTTTTGCTAAGTCACGGAATTGTGAAAGAGTCAAGTTTTCTTGACTCTTTTCTTGGAAAGGGACTCTAGATATCATTTGATTGAATCTTCTGTTGGCAGCAGGGTCTTAAATGCACCATCCCGCCAAGCCTAGAATGTTTTTCTTGTATGAATTTTTACCACTTGCAGACAATCTTTTTCAACACTCACTTCTCACTGTGTAAGTTGGTGGGTTTTTTCTTCTTGTTTTGTTTTTCCCCTTTTGTCCACGTGGAGCTTCCTCCTGAAGCATCTTATTTCTGCAGGCTCTTACTCTATCAAGAGAATAACTGCTTCCTCTAGAACTACCTTCTGGTCACTCCAAAAGTAATGCCTCCTATTTATTTCCATGGAAAGCATAACAGATACAAAGAGCACGATAACACTGTTTAATAGAGGACATTCTCTGCTATAAAATACTATTTTTCAACATGGTCACTACTATCAGCTATGAAAATCAGCGATGAACAAGAGCCTGCATACCACACTTACAAAAATTTGCAGCAGTGGCGGTGACCTGCTGTCACTGCTGCTAAAACATACCACCTACTGCCTCACTATGCTCATATCCATTGTTTGGTCTCTGTAAATGTTAAGCAGGCATCTGTGAATGTCAGTGCCTTTTTTCCACCTGGAAGAATTCAGTGACGTGTCTTTCCTTCATCTGCATTTGCATGTCACATGCCATTCTGTCAGACTGCCCTTCTCCGAGCAAATTCTCAACTACAAAGTGCTCGTTCATTACAGTCATCACTGTTATCTATGCAATGAAAAGGAGCCTGCATGCCACACTTGTAAACATTCACATCAGTGGAGATAACCTACTGTCATCACTTCTGAAATGCACCACCCACCACCTCACTGTGCTTATGTCCATTGTTGGTCTTCATATATTTTCATCAAGTCAGCTGAATGAATGTCAGCTGGTGCCTTTTTTTTGTACATGGAGGAAATGCAGTTAGGTAACTTTGCTTCATATTCACTTATATGTCAGATGCCATTGTGTCAGACTGCCCCTGTGCTGCCATCTACATCAGCGACAAAATGTAATGGTGATACGTGGTAAAGTTCAACCTCTACTGCTGTACCACCATCTTCTGCCTCTGATGTCATGGCCCAGCATAATAAAATAAGAGGCATTTCTATCAGTGTAGCCTTTGAGGAGGGCTGAGATTAGATATCCTTTGAGCCTTCTCTGGGGTTGATGAGCTCCATTCCTTTGCTGTTTTCTTATGACAAATTCTTCAGCCTTCTGTCCATTTGGCTGAACACATGCACATACAAACATGCATTCCCTCTGCCCTGTCCAAAGCTTCTTAAATTTTTTGTTGTCTGTCTTGATTTGGAGATTGTGAAGCTGGATCCTCTGTATCTATTGTGACCTAACAAGTGCCTAGTAAAGCAGGATAATCAACAACCCTTGATTTGATTGTTATTCTTAGTGATGCAGCCCAGGTCATGGAAGAAAGAATTATCAGTTGTTTTTAGGTTTTGCTTGTTAACATTTTCTTCTAGCAAATGTTTTTACTGCTCTGCATTCATTTGTATTGAAATGGGAGAGTTCTAACAAGCTGAGTGGAGATCTTACCAGTTGGAAGTAGATCCTTCCAACCTGTAGAGAAGAACAACATCTATGATTTGCAGAATATTGGAATCTAGATGACTAGTGCAGCTTTGACTGCGTCATTTTGTCATAGCATCAGCCAGAGCTAATTCTGGTTGGACAGAACTAATGCGGGTCTCTGGTCTAACCTTCTGGTATAAGACCATAGACTGGGAGAAGAATTCATTGAAAGCCACCCTGCTGAGAAAGATTTGGGTTTCTTGGTAGATAAAAACTTGATATAAGCCAGGGTGTGCACTTGCAGCCTGGAAGGCCACCTGTACCTGGGGCGCATCAAAAGAGAGGCAGCAGCAGGAAGAGGAAGGGAATTGTCCATGTGTCAGTTCGTCCTCTGTGAGGCTCCATTTGGAGTTCTGCATTCCCAGAGTCCCCAGCTCAGAAAAGATGTAGAACTGTTGGAGTGGGTCCATGAGATACCAGAAAGATTATAAGAAGACTGGAGCACGTCTCCTATGAAAACAGACTGTGGTAGCTTGGCTTGTTCAGTCTGGGGAATAGAAGGCTGTGGAGTGACCTTATAGCAGCCTTCCTGTACTTAGAAGGAGCTTATAAGCAGGTAGGATATCAGCTCTTTACATGGGTAGGTAGTGATAGGACAAGGGAAAACAGTTCTGAACTAGAAGAGGAGAGATTTAGATCAGGTGTTAAGGGGAAATCTTTCAGGATGGTGAGACAGTGGCATGGGCTGCCCAGAGAAGCTGTGGGTACCCCATCCCTGGGGGTGCTCAGGGCCAGGTTGGATGAGGCCCTGGGCAGCCTGAGCTGGTGGGGAGCAGCCCTGCACGTGTACGGGTCTGGGACTGGGTGGGCTTAAGGTCCCTTCCCACTCAAACTACTTTATTATTCCATGATTCTGTTAGCAGGGTTGACAGTGAGGTCAGACCAATTTAGTCAGGTCCTAGACCAGTCCTCTGCCTCCAAGGATGGAGATGGTTCAAAGCTATGTTAGAGAAGGTTCAGATTAAACATTAAGAAAATACTGTTGATAGTTTGACACTAGAACAGGCTTCTTAGAGAGGCAGTTGCTCTGTTCCTCTCTGTGTAAGTCATTTGGAGAATGTTCTCAGTGGTATGTTTTTGACTCTGTGTCGGTGTCAAAGTAGTCTGGCACTTGGACTCAGTGACCTTTGTAGTTTCCTGACAACTCAATTTAATGGTTCTGTTCTTTGATACCTTGTTTCACCGCCTGTCTGGGTGATGGGGGAACGTTTTTCTGATAACCTGTTGTCCTTCAGTGGTGTTTTCAGACAGGACACAGGGCCTGGACCTGCGCAGAAGGGAGCCCCTGCCCTGCTCACAGCTCCCCGGTACCTGGCTGGCCCTGCCCAGCTCTCCTCTGCCAAGGTGGAGCACCTGCTCCCAGAACTGTCAATCACTGCCTGCTCAGAGTAGGCTGAGCACAGTTTGTTGAGATTTGTGTCAGTCCTTTCCTTGATATAAGTATTTATAAACAGAGCGTTCATAAAAAATTTTTATTCATGTCTATAGCAGACGTGAAGACACACTTTAGAATGGTTTTGTTCAGAAAACACGAGGCAAAACAGAACAAACAGCAATTTTAAGAATAATATTTTGAATAATATGATTTCGTAATGAATGGCACAGAAACAGCTAATTATTTTTAATGGGTTCTGTTAACACCATTTATTTTCATGATGTACTGTCAAAAAATATTTCAAGTAAATAAGCACACTGCAATTTAAGACCAATAGTTTTACTTATATGTATATACCAAATTGAAATGAAGTTGGTCATACAAAAAAAGTGAAATTAAAATGTATGTCCTTGTAAAGGAATATATTTAAACAGAAAGCAAGTACAAGCTGTTGTGAAACATAGTCTTGAATCATCTATATCAAAGTCAGATTTTATCTGAAGGACCCTATTGTAGTTCTGTTTCATTACTAGCCTCCTGCCAAGTTTCTGAATGTACTAGTTAAGGATTTGTGCTTAATGCAAGTAGCCTGTGACTACAGATGAACGATAACACAGCGCTGTTCATTTTTGCTTGAGTTTTCACATAAAATTAATTTTCTTCAAGAGCAGCTATAATTTTTAAACATTGTTGAGCTTGAAGTCTTAACTTCATGAGCTATGGTTGTCGTCTTTTTAAATAATATTTCAGTCCTCTTCCTCTCTTCATGTTCTTCCCCTAACTGCTCAGCAGTGGGGTTATGAATCTTCTCCTCTAGGAATGTGATTTCATCTGTTGGTTTTGTTGGTTTGTTTTGGTTTTTTTACTGAGCAGCCTTACCTGCTTTTCAGCTCCCCTGAGAAGAGGTCCAGGGGAGTTCAAAGAGCTTTGTCCTCAGACTTTTTTGTAGGAAGGCATATGGAAACGGTCAAAATGCATTATCTGAAAGATTTCTTTGTGGCCACAAAGGATGATAATTGGTAATGGGCCTATTGCATCAGAATAGTAGTTTGTGAAGCCTCCTCATTTATCCCCGAACTGCTTCTAATCATAAAGGCTTTTCTTAGTAAATGAGCCTAAGTAACCTGACTATAGTAATTATTTTTAGGACTCCTCATGTACTTGTTAAAATACAGTAGAGAAATATCCATTCAATAATTAACTCTAAGTAAAAAAGATGCATAATACCACTTAATCATCCTGTTTTCTTGTAAATTTTAGCTATAGTTTAAAATAAAACATTCTATATTTTAGGTTAAAAAAGGCAGAAGCTTGATGGTAAGCAGTGGAAGAAGATTAAAGTTAAGGAGGAAAAAATGCAGATAAGAACTTCTGAAGGGAAAAAAAGTTACATTTACCAATTACTGCGTTTCTTATAAGTACTTTTTGAAATATGTTCTTGCAGATGAAAGCCGTGCTTGTTTGGCATGTATGTTATATGTGATTTATAAAAAGGATGTGGAAAAACGTGGGAGACCATAGTGTAATCAGGAGGCTGGAAGGAACTCAAACGTTTAATTTTTTCGGTTTTTTTTAATTAATAAATGGCTCACTTGAGATTCTCTAAAGGTCAGAAAGAGTTTGGCAGCACTTGTGAAACCTCTCTTCTCTGTGACAGTGTAGAATGCTGGGAGCGTATAATGCTGGGAGTCTTGACATCTGTACTGAGCTAACAGCTTATGTAAGAAAGAGATATTTACCTGCATGTTAATCTGTTTACCACTGTCTTTAGATTCATAATGGCTCCATGTTGTTTAGTCCATTACTTGAAAATACATAGAGACTTTTAGACCACCTAATGATTTCAAGGAATTTTTTGTAGATACAGAAGCTACTTTGATACACAAGTCTTCTAAGCAGTAATATTTGCTCCTTTTTGTTTGCCTGCCATTTTTAGTTGTTGTCTTCTTTCATTCAAACTGACAAAAAGGTGCCGTTACTTGAAAATTTACAGGAATAAGACTCCCTGGCCAAGAAGGGTCCTCAAAGGAAGAGAGCTTTGGTGCTCCTGTGTGCGTGTATACAGAAAAAAAATCTGTTTTCCAATCATGTTAATATTTAATCATCATGAATGAGGGTCCTACTAATACTTTAGGGAAATCAAAGGATCAACTGAATGAGCAGTCATTAGTTTCTAGTGTGTGTGTTTGGCATTTTTGCTATTCACACAGGTATACAGATTTCTTTGCAGAAGTCATTGCTGAATTACTTTAAGAGAAGAGCATAGTGTTTCCATGTGAAGAGATTAAATAGAGTTAAATTTGGAATTCTTCATAACTATGTTAAGATCAGTACACACAGTAACAACTTGTGTGATCAGCCTCTTTACTTAGAATTTGTCCAAATAAAGTATTATGGAAGATTCTTTCCTCAGTTGTCACTGAAGCTTTTTGTATTTATCTTAGTCAACAATCATCTTTGAATCTTTTTCTTTTGAATATATTCTTCTGTAAGTGTATTTGTTCTCCTTTGCATACAGTTGATGCAGTCACAGGCAATCTAGCAACTTTTCAGAACTTTCTATAAAAACCTTGTTCTTTCTTTGTTTGAAATAATGCTATATTGAAATCCTTTATATTTGATTATGCTGTAGCATAGTGGCATTTTTTTTATACCTCCACTCTTGTTTTTAGCAACATCAGAACAGAAGCCTGAATGTGACTCTTGGGGGAACTTTAGGAGTTCTCAATTAAATGTATTTACTGGAGTGGCAGTGGGGAGTCCACCCCTCTGAAATAATTCAGAGAACGTTCTCTACAGCGCCTCAGCCTTGAGACCATTTGATTTTTATTTTGACTTTTTATTGCGTGTTCTGTAAGCATGGTTGATTCATCACTTAGGAAGGGAACTTTCTGCTTTGGATAGCTGGATGTAAGTTTCTGCCATTTGCACTTGAGAACAAATTAACCTAGGTCTAGCACGGTATCAAACTGTGGCGCTTAATTTGTTGGACCACTTTAAAAACATCTGGATTTGTTAGGAAGTGTTTCCTTTTTGGTATAGCTGCCTGTCTGCTTTAACATACCTGTTGAAAAGGCATCTTTAATTTCTTGCTCTCCAGCACTCAAAGTCTCTGGAAGCCTTTGTCAGAGCAAGGGAAAGAGAGACTTACTGAACATGAACTCTGTTTTGTGATGTGTTCTATCTGCAGAGCTTTGTTCATCTGGTATCTTTAACTCTATGCTAGCATGTTATTAATACGTGTTTCCCTGTATTGGTTTTGGAGTGTTAGTCCTCATAATTTATGTAATGTCTGTATGGCTACAAAAACAAAAATGCTTCTCTTCCTCATCATTTCCTAAAAACAGGCCACTAGCAGAAGATGAAATAAACCTTGGGAAGCGGTGACTTATGTCCCCAGAAGGAAATATCCCTAATACATTAGATTGATATCATCTTGGGATGCAGGACATGTTCTTTTAGCTCTACAGATTTAGCCTTTTTTAAATTTATAGAACAGTATTTATAATTCACTGAAAATATCTTCCACTTATTTATGATTGAGTCCTAGAAAAATATTAGTAAATGAATCTTAAACAAATTGCTCAAGAAAGATGTGTTTTTTAATCTCGATGTGGATGTGAAGTTTGTTCATGTTTCCTGTAAAACATGTAACTTCTGCAGAGAAAGAGAGAGGAAAAGCGTTATTTACTGCATAATTAGTTACGTTGTCCTGCTAGGCATGGAGAGTTAAGTTAGCCATTCAAAGTATGTGTTTTTGTCAGTGCTTGACTTCAACCCATACTACTAAAACCAGCATGTAGCAGTTAGATTTCTTTCTTGTGTGATAAACAGTTGCTTAGTTATGGCACAAATAGTGATTATGGAGTCACAGAGGACTTCTGAATTTAAATCTAAAACTTGTGATTTAAGAATGCTGTAGTGATGTTGTACTGAGGACAGCAAGGGTGATAGAAAAGTGAAGATTTGGCAACAGCAGCAGCCAGGACTCTTTGCTTCTACTGACTATTAGGAAATTATAGTATGTTTACTAATGAAAATGAACTAATGCACTGTATTCTGGCTGTTCTGTCATCAGTAATTGAAAGCATCGTGAATGTCAGCATATGGCCTTTGTGGAGGATAAAAATAGCAATTTCAGTTAAATTTTAGTTTGTCAGTGGTACTGCGCTCAAGTACATAAAGAAATGTTACATGAACAAAGTAATTTACTATAATGATTTGAAGTAACTTCTGTTTAAACACTTTGTGTTCCAGATTTGTACTATGGTGGAGAAGCTTTCTCTGTAGAGCAGCCACAGTCTTTCACTTGTCCTTATTGTGGAAAAATGGGTCATACAGAAACAACTCTTCAAGAACATGTTACTTCTGAGCATGCGGAAACATCAACAGAAGTGGTAAGAAACATCAGAACTCTTTTAATTGTGAAAATTCATTAAAAAGAATATTCAGGAAAATGTGTAAAAAGTCATTCTTGAAGCATGAGTTCTTTTAAACGCTTCCGAAGAAGTCACACTTCATGATATCAGATTTTTTGGGAGGAGGTTATGCTCAGATAATGAGCTTCCTTTTTGCTTTTATGGTTGCTGCTTTGTTAGTCTGGTGTAAAGGTTGCTATGTTTGGGAGCTTATGCTGTAAAACAACATTTAAAGCATTCTTGTGGCTGTTCTTCCTTTTTACAACCAGTGTGCAATTGCCAAATGAGTTTACAGTTGGGTAAGACCATAGCTCCATAGCTATGGCAGTCTTTTGTTGCTGTAATTACATTCTGCGAGCAGCAGAAGCTGTAATTCTGCTGTGACTTGTTCTTGAGGCAGCAGGAGGGGAAGGGATGTATTCTCCATCTCTTAGCTGATAGAACAGTTGACACCATTGAAAACACACTTCCTTAAAGTACCTTTTTGGGTGTTTAGTTGTGTTAGTTCCTACTTTCCCGACTGCCTTTCAGAGTAGGTGAAGCAAGGCTAACAGAATGACTTCCAAAATCCTCTTGTCCAGTTGACTTTTTTCACGGATTCCCAAAAATACTTGTTTGCTTGAAATGGATTACTCATTAGTAAAACATTGTGAATTACTCATAGGGTTCTCTGTTCTGATGTTCGCGTTATTTGTTTACTTTCCATGGAATTCTTTTGAAGATGATGAACCCTTCTTTCAAGCCTGTTAAGGATCTTGAATGAAGGAGTGCTAGGGGAGGTAACTTGATAGTTTTGAAGCTCTGATCTTTGTTGAAAAGATAAGTGAAGCAGTTTACTTCTGTCAGTGTTACTGCAGGATTATAAGTTGCCTTACTGATACACTTGGAATTTTAATAATATAGATTTTTTTTCTTAAATGCTTCACCTTTCAAACATACCATCAACTGGAGATTCACATCAGGATGACTTCTTTCATGGTTTAGTGTTGCAGTTCTGATTTGCACCACTTGATGTCAGTGGTATTTTCATAACACCGTATTCACATTCTAGGTTTTTTAATCTGGCATTTCCTTCTTTGCAGCTGCAGCTTCTAGAGTTCAGTATGTAGAGCCTAAATTTGTGAGCCTGCTACCCTGCTGGTTTCTGAAGAAGTTTTGTGTGTTAAAAGGAGCCTTTGATTTTTGTGAGTCAGCCTGCAAAAACAAAATTTTTATCCTGATTCAAGTAATAATAGAAGGCAATCCTTTAATATGATTGCATATGTTTGTGCCAAGTTGCAAAGTTCAGTGTGCAGAAAATGTAAGGCTGCTTGGGTGCTTGATAGCGAAAGATGACAACATGACTAATGAAGAAAATCTTAAGATAATCAATTGTGTTGTTCTGGGCATTCAGACAACTGTTTTTGCTCATGTCTTGACCTTTTAGTACTTGCAGTAGATCTTGCTGTTGACAGGTGGACCGTACCTGAGATCTTCAAGTCTCCAGGGATAGACTGTTTTTTATTTTGCTGGTGATCACTCTTTACTCCTTACCTATCTTTCTAAAAGAATAAGTCAAAGAGTTCTGATCCACTGGAGGGGGAGGAAAAAGCACCATTAATATTTCTGACAAGTTGAATTTTAACATTTTTGTATTTGGACTGTTGAAGATAAGAGGGTGATTTTGCTCAGTATTTGGCAGCGGTAAATATAGCAATATTAGGTACTTGTGAACAGGATGAGTCTGACAGTATTATATTGAAGGGCAGTTTAATGATGGGTACTTGAATCAAAAAATTGTACTGGTGTCTGTGGGAGAAGTTGAAAGGTTCAGATTGACTAAGGTCCCTAAGGTTGCATGCTAAAAAAAAAAAATAAAAAATTGGCAGTATTGGTGAAAAAGTGATGTAAAGTCTCAGTAATTACCAGTATTTCTTTACCAGTCCAAGAGTAAGGATAAGTTTTATAGGGCAAGTAAGTGCCAAGGAATATGGGTATCAGAGTAATTACACTGTTGGTGCTGGGTTTCAGTTCAGCCTAACATACTGAGTATGATTCAGCATTCAGCTAGAAGTCAGTGTTGTAAACAAGCTCAAGATTTTGGAAACTACTGAATGTCATACTTGAATCTCTTTTCAGAATAAAAATAGATTTTCTGCATTGTCACTCTTCATCAGATTTGCCACATTTAGCAAGGCAGTAACTAAGCTCATACCATGAGCTTTGGAGCTGTAAGGTCTAAGTTGTAAATATATTGCTGATTAAGCTGATTAGAACTTTTATTGCAGTAGTGAAACCTTTCAGATTATCTTCTGCTTCATTCTTGAAGATTTCAGTGTCTTCCGTTTAGTGACAGGATTTCTGTAAGATCAGTGTCATTTTATGCCTTACATGTTAATAAGGAGGCAGTAATAAGGAAAGTAAGGAGTAGAACAACATTTCTAGAAGCTAGCAGATATTAGGATTAATTCCTAACTGTTGTAGAACTTGAAAGTCATCTTTTGGATGTCATTCAGAGCAACATCATTATTTTTTAAAATATCATTAAAAAAAAAAAAAGCCAGATAAATTAGGAATGCAATTTTAAACCCATTATCCTAAGTTGTATTTTTTTGCTATGAAAACTAAACAAGTTCTATTAGCAACAATTTTCAGCTTTGTCACACTTAATCAGTGATGCTTCTGACTTCATCGTAACATAGGGTGTTTTGCCAAAGCTAATGCCTAACTAAATTTCTGTTTGTGTCTAACAATGCTTTAGAATGTTTTATTGGTGAGAGAGTTCTTGTAAGAAATTTCATGTTTGGAATTAGGTTCAAGTTACTAAGTTCCCTTGAATATTTCGTTGTTCTCCAGAACTTTTTGTTATCTCATGTTTTTCTGAGGAGTCCCTTTTTTCAAGCAAATATCTGTTGTTCATGAAGACTTCATCATGTTACACGTGAGGAACTTTGTATAGCTTTTTAAATTCTATTTTCATGATTATTCCCTTTTTCCATTTTCATAGGTAGCTGGAAAAAAAGAGTACCTTGAAGATTATGTTCATTAGATTTGAACTGTGTTCTTGTTTGAAGATTAAGCAATTTATTTGTAACTTTAGAAGTGTATGTTACGCTGAATTTCTTCTGAAATTGTGTGTTTATGGCAGGTAAAAGTGCAATGGCTAGCATCAAATTTAATAGATAGAAGCAAAATTGTTAGTCTAAATCGTTAGTCCTTAAAGGGCTTTTAGAAGTTAAAATTGAGTAGAGAGGTACTTTTTGTTTCTTCTTTTTTTTTTTCATCTTGAAATTGTAGACCATTTTGGAACACTTCATTCTGCTTCTGTTAAGCTATTATCTGACATCTGAAATGAGTAACTCTTAAGCAGACCCACTGCGGTACCAGTAGTTGTGTCCTCCCTCATATTCTGTAATGTCATTGCTCTGCAGTGTGTCTGCTTGTATTGCATCTGTAGTGATGGAAAACCTGAGAAATGGTTCTCTGAAGAAAAGTACATCATGTGGAAAATAAAGGGGGAAAGATGTAGTAGCAAGAACCATTCAAAAAGCCTAAGTTTCTGCATGAGGCTGCTTAATTAAAATATCATTGAAGATGTAAGCTGCTGTCAAAAGCAGCGGAGAATTTGCAGTGAATGTATTTAAGACATCATCCTCACCTCAATATAAGTAAGCCAGATGGGTGTAGTATCAGACGAGGGCTGCTCCAAAAGTAATGCCTCCCATTTTATTACGTTGACCTGCAGTGTCGGGGGGCAGATGCTGGTACAGAAGTAGAGGTTGAACCTTCTCAACTATATTCTACTGCATGATGCTGCCATGTGAGAGTTGGCAGCAGAGGGGCAGTCTGACAGAATGGTGTCTGACATGGAAGTGCCAATGAAGCAAAAGGGGTATCGCTGAGTTCCTCCATATGGGGAAAAAACAGCACCTGCTGACATCCGTCCATGCTTGATGAACATTTATAGATGCCAACTGGTGGTGTGCAGACAGTGAGGCACGGTGGTGTGTTTCAGCGGTGGCTTTGCACAGCCATCACAGCACAACATGAGGTCAGTCTCAACCAGCTCATCCCCATGAATCAGCAGGTTACAACAAGGGAACAGGCTGCTCATACAGGAGCAGAAGGAACAAGTCAGGGCCTACTGAACCGATATGAGGCTGAAGGCGGAGGTTTCTTGGGTGTCACCACTGTGGGCCTGAGTCAAAATGGCAGTCCATGGAGCGG